>NC_059103.1:108713100-109013100 GCF_020740685.1 Jaculus jaculus
AGATTGAGACTGCATACCTCAGGCAGTGCAAGAATGACCTAGAAATCAACAAAGACTGTGGTTATACCACCACCTGAAAGGAAAGTGAGGGAAAATTGAATGTTTCAAACATGTAGTTGGGTATTTCCTTAAGACATTGGGCAAATTCCATAAGCTTGTGGAGCAGGAAGCTTCAAGGGGAAGCCAGTATCTCAGGAAAGCAAAGTTATATCTACTAAAGTTGGGAGATGATTTCTGACATGGAGTCTGAAGCCAGGGAAACAGACATGCACTTAGCAGGAATCAGTACTGAAAGTTTTCAATGACATTTTCCCTGAGTCCTCCTGTCAACCCAGTTTTTCCTTGGTAGAATGCTCCTGTTGGGAAGATGGGGAGTATGAAATAAAAAGTCAATTCAATATTAAACCTGTGGGTAGCAAAGGTAGGTCAGTGAAGCAACTCTCATTGACTATGAATAAGGCTGTGATTTCTAATAACAGGATGACATACACCAAGTCATGCATTGGTGGTGGTAATGCATTTGTGTTTGTTTCTAATGAATTTTTCTAATTTCTGTTGGCTTAGTTATCCTTTTATTTTTCTTCATTTTTTCTCCACACATGCTATTTGTACATAGTTAAAATTAGGATTTTACTTCTTGAGGATAGCTTATAGCTGGGAAGGTTTCTCAGTTGGGAAAGAGTTACCACTGCAAGAATAAGATTCGGTACCACAACCTGAGAATGGTGCTGTCTGCTTCTCACAGTTACCTCTGCTGGGTATGAGAAGCCAGGTTAATTAGGAAAGCATTTTATTTGATGGTTTTTATAAAAAAATGACTAATTCTTGTACATTAGTTTTTCAACTTTGCTGTTTCTTTAAGCAGTCTAACATGCTACAAAATTATAAAGTATTTGTTTTCTGTAAGAATTGTTTTAAAAGTGTTCTTGTAAGATTAGTTGTAGGTATTTTTCAAAATACAGCTGGTTTTGAAATCTGAGTATTGATCTAAACAAGTATTTGAACTGTGGAGGGAAAAGACGGTGAGAGTAGAAGTTGTATGATGTTTCTCTACCGTCAAATACAGCTCTAAACATCAACTGTGCAATCCTGCTGTTTGAATGAGAACTATTGGCCTCCTTGGCCCTAACTAAGCAAAGGGGCTGATATTTTAAGTTGATGATTTTATTGTAAATTAATCCACCCTAATTTTTTTTAATTTGATTGAATGTTTTGCTTGTTAAATAATTTTTTGAATAAAAACTGGAAGTTCAAAAAAAAAAAAAAAGAATAAGGTTCTGAATTTAATCCCCTGTGCCCATGTAAAATGGCTGTCATGGTGGTGTGTGCCTATAATTCTAATGCTGGGGAGGCAGAGACAAGCATATCCCTGAGGTTCACTAGCCAGTCAGTCGAGTCTTAATTAGTGTGATCCAGACCATTGATAAACTTTGTCTCAAAGCAAAAATAAACAAAATAAAAGGTTGAGCATTCCTGAGACTAACACTCAAGCTTGTTACCTGGTCTGGACATGTATCTATGAACACACTCACAAACATACATAAACACTAAATAAAGGACAGATAGCTTAGATTTATTGATTTTTTTCTATGTCCTTGGTAATAGTCTAAGCACTTTAAATATAAAAAATAATCTAACTGAACCTGAACCATTATATATTGGATTTTGTCATTGTTTTTCAACATAGCAGAGAGGTGAAATAATTTGTCCAGTGTTTATGTGAGATATTCAGTTATAGGATGTTAGTCACACACAGTGGTCTCTTTTTTTTTTCTTTTCCTAAAGCTATGTGATTCAAATGCACTCCATTTGGAACTATTTTTTAAATTGTTATTTGTCCTGGTGGCATTAAGCAACTTAGTATCTTTGAACATTAGTTATGCTGTCTGTGAAATGAGAAGAATGGCAAATCCACATGATAGATGTGTTGTGGAATTTGATGATGTTAATGACCCATTTAGCATAGTACCTGTCATAAAGACTCAATATGGACATGTTGCTTTACTGTGTGTGTGGACATAGATGCATAGAAAACAATGGTTTGTTAAAGGAAAAAATAAAGGGCTAGAGGCATGGCTTAGCAGTTAAGGCATTTGCTTGGAAAGCCAAAGGACCCAGGCTCAATTCCCTAGGACCCACATTAGCCAGATGCACAAGGGGCACATGCATCTGGAGTTTGTTTGCAGGGGCTGGAGACCCTGGCACACCCATTCATATTCTCTCTCTCTCTCTCTTTCTTTCTCTTTCCCTCTTTCTCTGTCAAATAATAAAAATAAAATCTTCTTGAAAAGGAAAAAATAAGGATACAATAATAAAACCACTTTTTAATTATAAGAAATTTTGTGTGCTTTCTGTAGAAATATAAAAACACCTGTAGATCTAGGAGTTACAAAAACTCTGGCATAAACAGTAATGTTTGGAACTGTGATGTCCTTATATCATGACAGTCACACTTTCTAAGAATGTGTGGCAATCCTTTTATGTTGGCTAATCATTCTGCTAACGTTTAAGCTACCACTTAATGAGTTTGATAGAACCAAAACTGCTAAGTAGCAATATGATGATGAAAACATCATTTCTTAAATAATGCACTTAGAACTACCACCTAGGTATTCATGCTTTGTTTAAAAATAATTTCTTCTCTTTTGTCTGATGTATTTTGTAGAAGCTGAAATATGCAATACAAGGGGTTACATGAATATTTTGAGAGAATGTCACAGACTAGAAATGAAATTTATTCCATGCTTGCTGTACTTTTATAATTTCATCATATCCGTTGTGTCAGATGAATAAAATAAGATGTATAGGGCTTGCTCTATGTTACACGTGCTGTGCCAGAGAGCATAGGAAGCAATTTGCAACTGGCTATAAACTTAGCCTTCAGTGGTATGCTTTCTATTCCAACAGCCAATGAAGTTGGGCACATACACTTAATGATTACAAAAACTGACCCGTAAATATAACAAGAGTGGGAAAGACAGTGATAGCCTCAGGCAATCCAAAGAAAATTCCTCATATCATGGCCATATTTTGATGTGGGTAATGCTTCCAAAATGTACGTGTATGAAGGCTTGGTCTCCTAGATAGAAATACTAGATGGGAAACTGAGCAGGATGTAAGCACAAGAAAGGACATGACCCAGCCACTGAAATTAAGAGCATCACTAAAATCATAAAGCAAAGAAGAGCTCTGCAAGCTTAAGGCAGGAGATATACATGGCCATGGGCAGAAGGAAAAAAAAAAATAAAAAGGCTACCATGAAGACTGGTCCAGGTGAAAGGTCAGTTGTCAAAATGAAGCAGGGAACCACAGTGAGAGAACATTTCAGGAGTGTGGTGTTTACAGTAATAGAATAAAGTGGTGGGGATGTTATAGAGTAATTCAACATAATTTTATAATGCTGAGCTTTAGACTGTAATATCCTTGATTTGCTAGAAATGTGGATCACTGGTGTGGATTCCCTGATAGGAATGAGGCCAGTCCTAGGCTGTTTGCGAGATATTACTAAAAAAGACTTCAATTAAATGGGGTCCAGAAGTCTCTAAAGTGGTATGAGACAAGGGGCTTTTTCCCATTGCATCTTGCTAGAAGATATTTGTTGTTGTCATAGTATTTATATCATTCAGTCACACTTTGATTCTTTGAACACAAGAGTAAAAAAAAAAAAATTACTGAAGAAAATACTTTATACCTATAATTAAAAAACTAAAATTTAAGTAGGTCAAGGGCTTCTAAAATGGGAAATGGCAGAGGTAGGTGGAATGTTTATATACTGCCAACTGTTCTTTCTTGAGCCTGGATATTGTCATTTTGCCTGATATGTTCTTTTGAAGCTGAAGCATTCTGAACTACTTTGCTTAGTCTTGTCCAGATGGTCCTTCATGTGTACTCTATCACTGACAAGAAATGCCTGTTTCAGAAATAATTCATTTTTACCCTATCATGCAGTCTTTTTGGTTATAATCCCATATCCAAATTCTTCATATAGACCTCCTCAACTACTTTTGACTTATTTCCATGAAAAAAAAATTAGAAGTTGAAATTCTCAGGTTCTAAACTGTAAGTGAACCCTTTGTAAGGAGAGGAAGTGAAAACAAAAGAGAAATACAGGGGATAAGGAGGAATAAATAGATAAAAAGGAAAGGGAAATTATGGATAACAATGAGATAAAGTACTACAGGAAAATTGAATAAATATAATATATTAGGAAAACATATAGCCACAATTATTTAAAATAGAATATTCAGCATTGCACATGCAGTCATATAGAACCTACTTATAATTTTCAAAACTATAGGCTGCATGTCTGTCACCAAAATCTATTATATTTTCTTTAGGAGAGTGTTGTGAAATCAGCTTTTGATGAAAAGAATGGTCAGTGCAGGTGAAACTTCAGATAAGTTCCAATAAGGCAAGTCCTGGAAAGAGTTCTATATTTGATGCTAAAAGTTCAAGTGTGGATATGTTTTGATGGTATACAATATACTTTGTTGGAGTGTTTTGTTTATATGTCAGCATCTGTCTGTGTATATTCAATTTAACACTTATTTTTGGCATGTTTTCTTTGTAATTATACATAAAAAGACATTGGGATTTTGGAAATTTATTGGCTAAATAGAAACCCAAGATCCATTTGTTTCTAAAGGTTCTATACCACAGAGCATTTAACTCTTCATTCCAATATTATCTTTCTGTAACCACTGTAGAGGAATGAAAGGTTGATGCTAGACCCTCCTGAAATGAAGTCACAAACCACATCTATTTCCATTTCCATTTCCAGACCCACTATGGCTGTTTCTCTTAAATGACACAGCTGAGTTCTCTCAATCCATTGCTCTCATGATTCCAGTTTACATTCAAGCTGAGAAAATCAGAGAAACAAAGATGTGACAATTCATTCATTTAAATAATAGCCTTGAAAGTATATTTCCAACATGGTATTCAGACAGAGCCGTAAGAATTTATTGAAAAGGCAAAACACTGGGGGTTTTAAGGTTAACAGTCCTATCTAAATTGAAGCTTGTCCTGAATACAGGAGCTTTTACTTGAAAGGATTTGATGGCTCAGAAATATGGTCTGTGTGTGGCCTAGGTGACAACTTAAACAAAGAAAGCTGCTGTGCTGAATTGGAACAGATTCCATGAATGTGCTATGGCATTATGAAGGCGTTTATAGGAACAGCACTAATGCATCTGCTCCATCTCTGAGCAGTCACCTGGACTACACTGCCTGACATCACCATTCTCTATTAACCTCCATCTGCTGGGAGATGTCTGTCATCTTTTTTTTTTTTTTTTCCAGTATAACATAATGTGGCAGAAGCTTCATTTACCTAAACTTATCTTGGCAACTTGTACTTCATTAAAGAGAATGCTGCAAGTACCAGTTAAAGCTTTCTAATCTGGCCATGCATAACTAAGCTTCATAAATCATTCTTTCACTTTCCATTTTCAGCTTCTAAAAAGGTAACATTATTGAATTCAGATCACTGGAAAAGAGCAGTCCTAAAATGTTTATTGACCAATCCTTACACACTGAGCTCTGCTATGGATGTAGAAAGTCATACTAGCCAAAGTGCTTAGATTTAAACTCTAGTCACTAACATATCTTATTTAGTGCTGTACATACACTTGAGAACAGAGGGCTGCCTTAGCAAGTTACCAGTAATCTAGTGAAGCAAGGAGCATACTGATTTCTTGCTTTCCTTCCACTTGCTTCCTAACCTTCTCTATTTTTATTTATGTTCATTTAGGAAGATACTGAAGATGTTTTCATCATCATTTACCTATCATCCCCCACTCTGAAAACTGTCTGGAGCATGTAGTTTAAAAAATACGAAGTTCCCTTGGTATTAACTCTTTGTATACTTTACAGTTTGTTCAACCAGATTACTCTGCTCAAACAAGAAGTGCATTGCCATACCCTTCATACTGAGTATTGCAGATGCATTTGTAACTTATAATTATGGTTCAGTTACTCTGGCTCATTTAGATAAAATTATTTGATTCTGCATGCATACATGTCAAGGTACCAGTTGGGGGTATTTTGAATCTGCATATTTTTATTTTATTAAGTAGAAACTTTGTATGGATGGACACATCATATGTTAATACCCTCATTTCTTTCATCCCTGTTCACTGAGAGCCCTCCTAGGTGAGATTGCTAGTATTCACCATTGTGGGGGTGGAGGCAATGCCTCTGGATATTCTCTCCTTCCTTGTGGCTCTTACATTCTTTCCATCCCCTCTTCCTCAAAATTCCCTGAGCCTTGGCTGGAGAGATGGCTTAGTGGTTAAGGTGCTTGCCTGTGAAGCCTAAGAACCCATATTCGACTCTCCAAGTCCCATGTATGCAATGTTCACAAAGGTGAGGCAAGCACAGGTTGCACATGCCCACTAGATGGTGAAAGTGTCTGGAGTTTGACTGCAGTGGCTGAAGCCCTGGCAATCAGTTCTCTTCTCCCTGTCTCTAACTCTGTCCATCTTTCCAAAGAAAAGATGTCTTTAAAACAAAAAATCCCCTGAGCCTTGTTGGGTGTGCTTTAAGTCTACATTAGTGTTGAGCTCTCAGCAGCTTCTAGATTTTTGTTTTCATGCCAGTACTGTGTTTAGTTTTTTTTTTTTAATTTAATTTATTAGTTTTCTTTTCAGCAAATACAGGCAGTTTGGTACCATTGTTTAGGCTCATCCATGATCTACCCCCTCCCATTGGACCCTCCTTGTTGATGTAAATGGGTCGTGCATTGGGGAGTTAGCCCACAGTTATTGGTACAATAAATGTCTCTGCATATTATGACCCAACATGTGACTCTGACATACTTTCCGCCCCCTCTTCCACAAAATTTCCCTGAGCCATGTTGGGTTCATTTTTGGTCTGCTTCAGTGCTGAAATGTTGGGGGATTTTAAAAATATTTTATTAATTATAATATATTAATTATATTAATTATAATAATTTTATTATTAATTTTCCAGGGCAAGAGAAAAGAAAAAGAAATTAAGGAAGAAAAAAGAGAGAGAATGAAAGAATAAATCACCTGGCAGACCAGGGCATCTTGCCACTGCAAACAAACTCCTGACTCCTGTGCTACTTGTTGCATCTAGATTTACATGGGTGCTGAAGAAGCAGACCCAGGTGACCAAGCTGTAAGCAGATGACTCTAACACTTAGTCTTCTTTCCAGCCCCTCCTCTGCTTAACTCTTTAAATTAAATGATTATAGCTTCCGGTCAAGATGGCGACCGCCTAGCTGCACTACAAACAACGAGGGAAAAAAAGGCAAGTATTCAAGGGAAATTAGGAACTTTCTGAAGAGGAAGGGCATAGATCGGGGTAAAAGAGGGAAGCACACACCCCCGCGACCCACGCCCCGCCACCCCCGCCCGCCGCGAATAACTGCATCGGGCGCGGCCCCCGCGCCCAGCGGCCCGGCGCCCTGTGCACACCAAGCCCCACGCGCCCCGGCGGCCCAGTGCACCCCACAACCCCCGTGCCCCACACCCGCCGCACCCCCCGCACCCCCTAGCAGGCCCCTCCCCCCCAGCGCGCCCCACGCTCCCTATCCACACACGGCAGACACGGCCCAAGCGAACCAAGGCTTCCCACGCCCCGGGCACCCAGGCCTGCCCCGCGCCCCCGCGCGCCCAAGACCCCTGCGCCCCACCCCCGCGTGCCTCAAGACCACCCCACGCCCGCCCCACCCTCCCGCGCGCCCCACCCCCCGCGCGTTCAGTGCTCTCTATCCACACACAGCAGGCACTCCCCAAGCGCCCCGCGCCCGGGGCGCCCAGGCGTGCCCCGCACCCCCGCGCCACCCGCGCACCCTGAGACCCCCACGCCCCACCCCCACGCGCCTCGAGCCCTCCCCCGCGCGCCCCGCCCCCGCCTCCCCCCCCCAGCGCGCCCAACGCTCCCTACCCACACGCGACGGGGCGCTCAAAGCGCCCCGCAGCGTCCAGCGTCCGGGCGCCCTGGTGTGCCCCGATCCCCCCCGCGTGCCCCGAGACTCCCCGCGCCCCACCCCCGTGCTCCTCGAGCCCCCCCCCCCGTGCACCCCACCCCCGCCACGCATCCAGACTGCCCCCCAGCATCCCACAGCATCCAGCACTCCATCTTACCTCAGCGTGCTCCACACCCCCTGCGCTACCCGCGACCCCCTGGACCCCCTCACCCCCCTCCCCCCGCGCGATCCGCCCCCTCCCCCCCTGCGAGTCCAGAGCACCCCACGGTATCCCACAGCACCCCACGCTCCTAGCTGCCCCCCCTCCCCTCACGCCCTGCTGTTCTCACATCACTTGCCGCCCGTCAGTTTCTGCTGTGTCCTGATTCTGTACCCACATCATCTGCCTCTGCACTACAATTGCACTTGCAGTGGGCCCAGTCCCACAGCAAGAGCCACATAAGTCCACACTGAGTCACTAGCGCCAGCGCAGGTGGCATCCCCTACCTGTACATCGCCACCCATCCCCCACTCCCCTGAGGCGGAAGAGCACAGACTGTTTATAGACCCCAGTGTACCCAGCCAGAATCTAGGCACCTTCAAGGCTTGCTACCTCAGTCCCTTTTCAAGCTCAAAGGCAGGCAGCTTAGGTGCATTACTGGGTGAGAATTCAGGCAACTTTGGTGCCCCTGTCAGGCTATAGGTTGGCGGCTTTGGCAAGAGTGAGCAAAAACCCAGGCTGCTTACAACTGCCCCAGGCTGCCTTGGATTTGCATTAAGCTAGATCCCAGGCTGCTCCACCCACCTACCTGCCCATACACTGACATGGGTAGACCACAGCGCAAAAGAAATAACACGAAAAATAAAATGGAAGAAAATCCAGACAGATCACCCAGTCCAACAAGGATCACAACAAACCAAAACATAGAAGAGTGTTTAGGATCAGAACATCAAGTGGAAGCAATGAACAATGCAACCCTAACCAAACTACTGCTAGATCTGACAGGAAAGCTACAAAGGATAGATAATCGTATGGATGCTACCATCACGAAGCTAGAGCAATATGATAAGACACTGGAAGGAATTCAAAGAGAGCTAAGAGAGTTGAGGGAGAATGAAAAAAAAGAAGACCTTAAAAATCAGCTGGCCACACTAAAGGAAAACATAAAGAAATGCAAGGATGATTTCCAAGAATCAGCAAGAAAATCAGAAAATGAGACAAAAAGGGAGCTGGACAAAGCGATGGAAGTGATACATAGGAAAGTAGTAGAAAATGCAAACTTAATTGAACAAGTCCAAAACTCACTAGAGGCTCTCAAGAATAGAGTCAGCGAAGTGGAAGATAGAAATTCTGATCTGGAAGACAGGATGGAAGAAACAGTTCGAGAGTCCAAAAATTTCAGTAAGTTCAAAAGTTCCTGTGAACAGAACATGAGAGAATTGTGGGATACACTTAAACGTCCTAATATCAGAATCATTGGAATACCAGAAGGAGAAGAATTTCAGACCAAAGGCATGGAGAACTTATTTAACACAATAATTGAAGAAAACTTCCCCCGTCTCTTAAAAGAAAGGCCCATCAAGATTCAAGAAGCAAACAGAACTCCTAACCGACTAGACCAAAGGAGAAACTCCCCAAGGCATATTATCATTAAGACTCTAAACATTGACACCAAGGAAAAAATCCTAAAAGCAGCTAGGGAAAAACAGCACACCACTTTCAAAGGAAACCCCATCAGAATTACTTCAGACTTCTCAATGGAAACCCTGAAAGCTAGAAGGGCCTGGAATGATACTCTTCAAACGCTAAGAAACTATGGCTTTCAACCTAAACTACTCTACCCAGCAAAAGTCTCCCTTATAATAGATGGTGAAAGGAAAACTTTCCATGATAAAACTCAGCTTTACAATTATATGAACACAAAACCAAACCTACAGAAAGTACTCCAGGAAATTCTCCACAGAGAAGAAACAAATAACCAAACACAAATGCCTACAAGAAGAAGATCACAGCAATCAAACCCAGAGTAGATACAAAAAAAAAAAAAAATTCCATGGAAATGCCAACACACCTCTACCACCACAAAATGACAGGGATCAAATCAAATCTCACAGTCATCACCCTAAACATTAATGGCCTTAATTCACCCATCAAGAGACACAGGCTAACAGGGTGGATCAAAAAATTAGACCCCTCAATCTGCTGCCTTCAAGAAACCCACCTTACCACTAAAGACAGAAACCTCCTCAGGGTGAAAGGGTGGAAAACAATATTCCAAGCAAATGGGAATAAGAAACAAGCAGGTGTAGCTATATTAATATCAGATAAAGTTGACTTCAAACCAAAAACAATCAAAAAAGACAAAGAAGGCTACTTCCTACTTGTAAAGGGAACAATCCATCAAGAGGATATTACAATCATAAATCTGTATGCACCAAACACAGGGGCACCGCAATTCATAAAACAAAACCTACTTGACAATAAAACAGAAATAACCACCAACACCATCATAGCTGGGGACTTTAACACACCATTATCAGTAATAGACAGATCATCCAAACAGAAGCTCAACAGGGAAGTAAGAGAGCTCAACAAAACCATAGAGCACTTAGACCTAACAGACATCTACAGAACTTTCCACCCCAAATCCACAGACTACACATTCTTCTCAGCAGCCCATGGAACATTCTCTAAAATAGACCATATACTGGGTCACAAAGATAGCCTCCACATATTTAGGAAAATCGAAATAATTCCCTGCATGATATCAGATCATAATGCTATAGTCCTAGAAATCAACAACAAAAAAACCAACAAGAGCCCCAACGGCAACTGGAAACTGAATAGCACACTCTTAAACAATAAATGGATAGTGGATGAAATAAAAAATGAAATTGCAAAATTCCTGGAATTGAATGACAATGAGAACACATCATACCAAAACTTGTGGGACACAATGAAGGCAGTCCTCAGGGGAAAATTCATAGCACTCAATGCCTTCATAAAAAAGACAGAAAAATCCCAAATCAATAGCTTAACCATCCACCTAAAGGCATTGGAAAAACAAGAAAAATCCAACCCAAAGAGCTCCAGAAGGAAGGAAATAATTAAAATCAGAGCAGAAATTAATGAATTGGAAACCAAGGAAACAATTAAGGCAATTGACAAAACAAAGAGCTGGTTCTTTGAAAAAATAAACAAGATTGACAAACCTCTGGCCAATTTGATCAAGCAAAAAAAGGAGAGACTCCAAATTAACAAAATTCAAAATGAAAAAGGAGAGATCACAACAGACATCAGTGAAATCGGCAGAATCATCAGGACTTATTTCAAAAACCTCTACTCCACAAAACTGGAAAATGTGGAGGAGATGGATAAATTCCTGGATGCATATCATCTACCAAAGCTAAACTCAGAGCAGATCAACCACCTCAATGAACCCATCACACTCATGGAGATTGAAAAAGTAATAAAAAACCTCCCAAAAAAGAAGAGTCCAGGACCAGATGGATTCCCAGCCGAATTTTATCAAACCTTCATGGAAGAACTCAAACCAATCTTCCTAAAACTGTGCCACACAATCGAAGAACAGGGAAAACTACCCAACTCCTTCTATGAAGCTAGTATCACCCTAATCCCAAAACCAGGCAGAGACGCCACAAGAAAAGAAAACTATCGGCCTATTTCCCTAATGAACATAGACGCAAAGATCCTCAACAAAATTCTCGCAAACCGAATCCAACAACACATCAAAAGCATTATCCACCTTGACCAAGTGGGATTTATCCCAGGAACACAAGGGTGGTTCAACATACGAAAATCTGTCAATGTAATACACCACATAAACAAGCTTAAACATAAAAATCACATGATCATTTCAATAGATGCAGAGAAGGCCTTTGACAAGATACAACATCACTTCATGATCAAAACATTGGAGAGAATCGGCATGGCCGGTTCATGTCTTAATATAATAAAGGCAATATACAAAGCTCCAAAGGCCCAAATAATTCTTAATGGAGAGAGACTGGAGGAATTCCCATTGAGATCAGGAACAAGACAGGGATGTCCTCTCTCACCTCTGCTTTTCAATATAGTTCTGGAAGTCCTAGCCCAAGCAATAAGGCAGGAGAAGGAAATAAAAGGGATACAATTTGGAAAGGAAGAAGTTAAGTTAGCTCTATTCGCTGATGACATGATTGTATATGTAAGAGACCCGAGAGACTCCATCCCAAAACTCCTGAAGGTGATTAACTCCTATAGCAAAGTAGCAGGATACAAAATCAACGCACAAAAATCGGAAGCATTTCTATATGCAAATGACAAAGACACAGAAAAAGAAATAAAGGACATAGTCCCATTTTCAATAGCAAAAAATAAAATAAAATACCTTGGAATAACGTTAACCAAGGAAGTAAAAGATCTATACAACGAAAATATAAAAACTCTCAAAAAAGAAATTGAGGAGGACTTGAAACGATGGAAAGACCTCCCATGCTCCTGGATAGGCAGAATTAACATTGTGAAGATGACAATCCTACCAAAGGCAATATATAGATTTAACGCAATTCCAATTAAAATCCCTACAATGTTCTTCACAGACATAGAAAAAATGATCTCAAATTTCATATGGAAAGGCAGAAGGCCTCGCATATCCAAACATATCCTCAGCAAAAGAAATACCTCTGGTGGCATCACCATACCTGATATAAAGTTATACTACAAAGCCATAGTAATAAAAACAGCATGGTACTGGCATAAAAACAGGAGTATAGACCAATGGAATAGACTTGAGGACCCGGATTTTGGGCCAAGCAACTATAGCTACTTGATATTCGACAAAGGCCCAAACAATATAGACTGGAAAAAAGATAGCATCTTCAACAAATGGTGCTGGACAAACTGGATAACCACATGCAGGAAACTAAAACTTGATCCACACATTTCACCATGCACAACACTCAAATCCAAATGGATCAAAGACCTCAACATAAGACCAGAAACTCGAAAACTACTGGAAGAAAATTTAGGAAGTACTTTCCATGATATAGGAATGGAAAAAGACTTCCTGAATAAAACCCCAGTGGCTCAAGTTCTTAAACAGTCACTCAACCATTGGGATCATATGAAGCTGAAGAGTTTCTTTACAGATAAGCATATAATAAACAAAGCCAATAGATTACCCACAGAGTGGGAGAAAATATTTGCAGGTTATCCAACTGATAGAGGCCTTATCTCTAGAATTTACAAAGAACTCAAAAGTCTAAACAATAAGAAGACAAATACCCCACTCACAAAATGGGGCACAGAGTTAAACAGGCAATTCACAGAGGAAGAGATACAAATGGCAAACACACACCTAAGAAAATGTTCATCATCCCTAATCATCAGAGAAATGCAAATTAAAACAACTATGAGATTCCACCTTACCCCAATAAGGATAGCCAACATCAAAAGATCAAATGAAAATAAATGCTGGCGAGGATGTGGAGAAGCAGGGACACTCATTCACTGTTGGTGGGAATGCAGGATGGTACAACCACTTTGGAAAGCAATATGGAGACTCCTGAAAAAGCTGACTATAGAAATACCAACAGACCCAGTTATACCATTACTGGGCATGTACCCTAAAACCTTCAAACCAAAAGCCAGAGAGATTTGCTCAACCATGTTTGTAGCAGCTCAATTCGTAATAGCTAAAAGCTGGAATCAACCCAGATGTCCATCATTAGAAGAATGGATAACAAAGATGTGGTATATCTACACAATGGAATTCTATACAGCAGTAAGAAAAAACGACATAAAGAAATTTGAGGAAAAATGGTTGAACCTGGAACAGATCATTCTCAGCGAACTTACCCAATCACAGAAAAAAAATCGACACATAGTCTCACTCATCTGCAACACCTAACCTGAATTTGCCCAAGATGCCTTACATACCCAGCAAGCACCTCATGGACTAGACAATAAGATGGATGGGTGGGCGGGGAGGGAATCAAAGGGTGGAAAATAGTAATCCGGACCCAAACGGCAATGGTACCATAAAATTCTACTTCCTAAAAGACAGACCAAATGACTGAACCTTCACTAGTCCCTTACAGGAAACACCTGAACCACAAGACACTGGAGAGAGTAGGATCAAGACTGACCTAAATCTCCTACATCTTCCCTCCCTCCCTCTCCCCCTCTCTCCTCTATCTCTCTCCTCTCTAACTCTTGTATATTAGTTATCTTTTTCCTCAATTTCTTAGTGGACACTGACCTGTAACCCCCACTTCCAGCTTGGGCCTACAATCCACAATGAGCTTTTGATCAGAGAAACCTACAAGGTTTCCCAAAACAATGACAGACTTCTGTCAGAGTAATTGATGACCCACCAAAGGCCAGTGGTAAGACCCTATTGCTGAAGACTCCATACGCAGCTGGCACGTAAAATGGAATGACATGGCTGGAAGCCAGGAGAGAGTCAGTCCCCAGACAGTCAGCGTGTCTAGTGCCAGAAGGTGCTACATAGGCGACTTGGGGCATCGACCAAGATCTGTCCAAGCAACACATTGTTTAACCTAATTAGCAACAAATAACCTGATGTGATGCCCACACAAGTGCAATAGTGGTACACAGCCATGGTGAGGAATCAATTGCTCTTGATTTGGCTAACTGATCCACTCAGTGGTACTAGACCCTTAGCTGGAGCTGGGAAACAAGTCAGAACCATACCCAAACACAAGCCCACTCTACAATATCAAGCTACCATCAATCACGGGGTATAAGAGGGCCTACACCTATCAAACTGTCTATCAAAAAAGTAAGTGTTATCTCAATTTTCTGGGTGCTAACTTACTCTCCGTTGGAGAATCTGCTTCTCTTTTCCAGATAGATGCAGATCCTAAGAAGAGAGCTGCCCCAACATACCTCAGAAGGGGCCCAACTGAAACTAAGGACAACTGGCGAAATAAGCAAGGGTGATGTTTTCCTGTGAACTGGATACCAGCACAAAGGGGAAGGAGATCAATGCAGAGAAAAATCAACTCCTACCAAATCAGAGAGCCAGAGCCTCAGAGGCCCCCAACACCTCAGCACTGAAGCAGACCAAAAATGAACCCAACATGGCTCAGGGAAATCTTGCGGAAGAGGGGGCGGAAAGAATGTCAGAGTTACATGTTGGGTCATGATTTTCAGAGACATTTATCATACTAATAACTGGGGGCTAACTCCACAATGCACGACCCATTTTCAATAATAAGGAGGGTCTAATGGGAGGGGACAGATCACAGATGAGCCTAAATAATGGTACCAAACTGCCTGTATTTACTGAAAAGAAAACTAATAAATTAAATTTAAAAAAAAAAAAAAAAAAAAAAAAAAATTAAATGATTATAATATAATTTTAAAAGAAATGCCAATAAATGATAGATTGAAATTATTTAGCATTTTATAAAAATAGTGAAGTTTTGAATTGTAGAATTTTATACTTTTGGAAGATATGGTTTAGCTGTGCCTTTTATGAGTAGGAATGAGCGTCTTAGTTTACAAGGTTTGTCCTCACAACTGGAGAATGGCAAGTGCAGGACTCATGATTCTGTCAAATGCAGACTATGACCCAGTTAATTATTAGGTGCTAAACTACATGACCATAAATAATGCTTCATCTTTTTTAATGACACTTTCATAAGGAATATCAGCTATATATTTATGTGTGATTGACATGTATATATATATATAAATTTATATATGTATACATATATATGTAAATGCATATATATGTATATATATACATGTGTGTATGTGTATGTGTGTATATATATACATATATATATATATATATATATAATCTGTGTAATCTCAGGTTGGCCTCGAACTCATGGCAATCCTCCTACCTCTGCCTCTAAGTACTGGGATGAACCACTGTGCCTGCTGACATGTGACTTTTATTATGGTAGAGAAAGCATGAGTTCTTGTATTATTTGATAGAAGAAATAGAGAAAAATAAAAAAATATAGCTAAAGGTCACCTTAGTTGATTTATGTATGCTTCTTATTAACATAAAAAATACATTATATTTATCAGAAAACAGCCAAATGTAGTTTCAAAATTAATATTGGAAGCCAATCAATATATAGAATGAAAATAGAGGTCAAATTAAATGGCAGATATATATATATACATATATATATATATATATATATATATATATATATATATGTATATATATGTGTGTGTGTGTGTGTGTGTGTGTGTGTGTGTGTATGTGTGTGTGTATACATATATATATATATACATATATATATATATATATATGTATATATATATACCATTTTCTACATTATATTACACTATCCCTTTACTCCATAAGCATGAGAGATAATTATGGTATATGTCACCACTTTACTAACACTGCGTTGTGAGCAACAATTACAAGTGCCACTAAGGAGTTCCTCAAGGTGCTCACAGTCCACTAGAGAAACTGACTATTTCAACATTAAGAAAAATAAGGTGATTATTTTCTAACAGACTCAAGTTATAGATAAAACACAATATGAGCAATGACTTATTCAACATATTAAAAGAGTAAAGAGGGCTGGAGAGATGAATTAGCAATTAAGACACTTGCATGTGAGGTGAGGCCTAAGGACTCATGTTAAGTGCCCAGATGCAGAAACACAAGGTGATACACGTGCAAGGTCACACATGCAAACAAGATGTTGCCACATCTGGAGTCAAATTACAATGGCCAGAGGTGCTGGCATGCCAATTCTCTCTCTCTTTCTTACTCCTGCTCTTTCTCATATAAAAAGACCAGTCTGTTGGGCTTACCTCAAAAATAAATAAATAAACAGAAAAAAAATGATCTAGAATTAGTTAGACAAATATGGATTTGATGGCTTTTCAGGTAAGACAGTACACAAGAAAAGGCAGCCATAGAGAGCTTGGTAGTCTTACCAGGCAACTAAGCATCCCAAAGGTACTTTAGACTGTCAGGTCATTATTTTAAAGAGTTTGATAATCAGTACATAAACAAAATCTTTATTGACATATCTATTTCCCCATGCTCCCTCAAATGTATTGAATTGGTTGTTATCCTGTTTCTTTTTAAAGTGTGCTGCTTCGGAAAAAGAATGCGGTATGTGGAAGTTGAGTTCATGCTGTAGCAAATATTTGTATGGTGTTTGACAATTATATTTTCATTTCTTAAATTCTGTCAGATCTAAAAATTAATAGGACTTATTCCCTAGAGCTATTTATGTCTAGTTATTGGTAGCATATCTACCTTGGGGTTGATTCCTAAAATATGACAATCACAACATTCACTCAATGACATTTTAATCTATACTAAAAGTAGGCTAGTTGTAATGCAGAGGGTAGATAGATACCAAAGCACCTGTATACTTTTAAAATCAATACTTAAGGATATACAATAAAAGGACCATTCAGGTGAATGAGAGAATATTTATGTCTGTAGTCTGTGGAATAGTGATTATGCAGATAATGGTAGCATGTCTTAGATTATCTTTCTATATGAATTTTCTTTGAATCCTATGTACAATATTATTTTATCTAATTTTATAGTCAAAACATTATGGCTAGTGCTTCTCATTAAAGCTATCTGCAGCTATTACTCTAAAATTCAAACCTGAATGATTTCCCATTGCCAGTGACACCTAAAGCAGACATGGATGAGATGTTATTTCCAAATAGAGATGTGCATGCTATGTCTAAATTAATATGGACTTTAAGTGTAAAACAGCCCACTTTCCATTAGGAGCATCCCATTATTCTTAGTGGTAACCTCAAGTTATGTTTTCATACAGTCAATGAAAAATGAAGTCCTGTCCAATTTTGACTATAATCAAAAGATAGCAGATAGTAAAAAATACTCATTTACTTATCACTTTACCACAGAAAGATGGTTCTCAAACTGCTTTTAAAACCAGACAATATCTGCCATATGGCAATACTCAAATAGCTTTTATAGTATACATTATTCCCATATTCTGATGATCATTCAGTAGAAATGGAAAAAATATCTTTTTTCCTGCTTTTCTGAGTTTGCAAAACCTAGAAAACTTTAATAAAATGGCTTTCCCATTGTTCTGGATTCTAACCCTCTGAACAAAAGCAATAGTCATTGCTTTATTTAATCCCTTAAATAAATATTTTCTTTCTAAGTCAAAAGGTCTTTTCCAGTAAACAATGAATTGCACTTAGAATAAATAGAATATCTTCAATTCCTATAGGAATAGTTTTCCCCCTCTGGTACTCACATAATCAGGAAGGCTTTGCATTGATTGATTCAAAGTAACACATATGATTCACCTTTTTCTAATATTTTTGTTCTCTTAAACTTAGAATATTGAAAGATTTTGTTGATTTTCCTAGAGCAAATGACCAGCAGGCCCTCATCTGTATTAAAGGAGACCCTTCTTATGATGTCACAAGTATTGGTTAGGCTTTTGGCTGAGGCTTTAGACATTGGAGTCTACCCAATAATCAGAAGGCAACCAAAAGTCTTCTCACCATTTCTTCCTGGGCATAAAACTACAAGGAATTTTCTAGCCTCTGTTGGTAGCATATAGCTGAATGACTACATTTGAGGCAATGGAATGCAAATGGAAAAGATCCTATCAGCAAAGTGCCATCACTTCCAAAACCATAGAACTCTCAATAAGGGATACTTAGCTTCTCCTATCCCCCAGCACCTGAGTGAAGATTCTGGAGAAGAATGGAGGCAAAAGTCAAAAAAGCACTAGGTATTCAAATGAAGATATTCAAATGAAGAAAGAGATTCACAAATCATCTAGGAATACCCCCCCCACCTTTATCTTTCTATCTCGCTCCCTCTCTCTAGTTGTTTCTAGAAAATACCTATTACTACTCACAAGTGGGTTCTATTTTTCTCAGAGTCAATGATGAAAATATTCTTCGCCCTTCTTCAGGACAGTTGTTGAATTTTAGGAGACACAAATGAACCCATGACCGTTATCAACACTTATTGTATTTGTGTATAATTAGAAGTGAGACAAAGCAACAATATAGGTTTGTAAAATGATACTTAGGTCAGGTCCATATAAGTTTCTGTACTGTGTCAAAAACTGAAGCAAAAGAATTCTCTGAAACCAGAACATAATGAGACAAAGAAGGAAAAAAAAAATCTTATCAGGTGTTCTTAGTCTTCATATATAACCTCTTCTTCTACACAGATGTAAACTTTATGAATCCATTATTTTTCTCAACTGAGCCTTCTCTATCCTCTTAAATTCCATCCTGTTCTTCATATATTCAACCTTTCAGTCATTAAAAGTACACTGTGCTCTGAGTATACCACAGAGAAGAAAATGCAATACTATGTCCACTCCTCAAGAGCAGCTCTATGGAACAATACTGTTCATGTAAGAAAACAACACTTAAACAAATTATGCTTTGCCATAGGTTTGCTAAGGCTACAAAGCCTCTGGGAATCAAGATATATTGAAAAATCTATTCTGCTAGCTACATAAAAACACTTAAAAGGTTTGAAATTCTTTGTACCAAGTGAAGAAACCGAAGGAATGGGTGGAAGGATATTAGTATGTCCAAGGTATTTGCCTTAATAGTTTTCCATTATTTTTATTAAATGTCTTTGGTTCCAGCATCGTGGCTTTAATTTGTATAAAACCTAATATGTCATAGCATAATATTTTTTAAAAAAAACCATTACTTGAATTTTTAGACAGGATCCAATTTTGCTGCACATTTTGCTTCTCATCTAATAGGCCACAAATAATTTAAGATAGATCATTACATTAAAAATGTATGTAAATAAGATTGGTACCTCGAGTTGTATGGTACATATGATGGCTCTACAAGACTTTAGAATTTATTTGAATAGTACAATCATCTTTTATTTTGAAGTAGATTATAGAAATAATGTAAACTCTTATGCTCTAATGTGCAATAAACTGTTCTTACTTCATTTTCAAAAAGTGAGTATAGGGCTGGAGAGATGGGGTAGTGGTTAAGCGTTTGCCTGTGAAGCCTAAGGACCCCGGTTCGAGGCTCGGTTCCCCAGGTCCCACGTTAGCCAGATGCACAAGGGGGCGCACGCGTCTGGAGTTCATTTGCAGAGGCTGGAAGCCCTGGCGTGCCCATTCTCTCTCTCCCTCTACCTGTCTTTCTCTCTGTGTCTGTCGCTCTCAAATAAATAAATAAATAAATAAATGAATAAATAAATAAATAAATAAAAGTGAGTATAATGATTGATCAAATTATTTAACATGCTAGTACATGTATAATGTATGAACATATGTTTTAGATACGAGTTCATAGATGAACTGATTCTATAACATAGAAGCATTAGAAAATCACAATAGACTTTTGAAGAGTGTTCTTTAGTAAAGTAAGGCACTATAAATGTTTTAAACTTCATGAAGATATAGGAAAAGTGAGGCTAGGATAAAGAGGTATGGATGCAAACTTTATCCCTCATAGTCAGTCATCTTAGTGCCATCATGTCCATTAGTAGATACAGATATTCCTGAAGAGAGAAAAAAAAAACTCAGTTGAGAGCCTCCATGAGACCTGAAAATGTGTAGTCAGAATCGAACAAGAGAAAACTAGACTGTGCCACACACTGTGTAGCAAAGCCAAGAAGTAAAGAGCGTTATAAAATACCCAGATTCTCCCCTTTTAATTTATGCAAGTGTTGATAGTGTTGGAAAAACAGACTCCAATATAAATTAATAAACACCTTGTTTGTGAGAACTAAAGGTACTGGACTACAGTGCCTTTCTTGTTACTGTGACCAAATACCTGAAAGAACCAACTTAGAGAAAGAAGGATTACTTTGTGTCATGCTTCAAGAGATAGAGTAAACATGGCCAGTAGGGAAGACATGACAGTTGAAGTGGCTTGATCCTTCCAGTAGCACCTTGTGGCTGGTTACATAGACTTGCAGATAGAAAGTAGAGAGGGCTAGAACAGAGCCAATGATGACTTATAGCCCTCAAAGTCCTGCTCCCTGTAGCCTGTGTTCACTCACATTCACCAGCAAGCCCCTTCTAGTAAAGGCTCTTGACGCCTAAAATGTATAATCCATCTACTGGGAACCACATATTAAAACACATGAGCCTGTGGAGGATCCATGGGGCATTTCACATTCAAACCTTACAAGTATTCAAGCAATTAAATAAACATGTACAAGAGACAAGTCTTTGTAGATTGAGCTTTTCAAGTCAATAGTCATGCGTATGTTCCTACATAATACTTGAAGGCACACTTCTATTTATATATGTTCAAAAATATTTTAATATGGATTGGTGTTTTGCCACAGAAATTCAGTCACTCAAACCTGAAGCAGAGAACAACTTAAGCCTAAACAAGATGCAGAAACATTAACAATGTTATTAGATGGTGTTTCCCAATGTATAAAAGTAGAGAGGATCCCTGCCTAAGCAGAAGAGACTGCAAGCATTTTAGTCAGAGACATGTGGATATTTTGAGCTCCGTTAAGCAGTGAGTTTTTATATGTCTCTCTGGAAATGAATTTGAATTGATGACTGGTTTATAATCAGCTGCTTGGAAATACTGAACCATTTGTTAAATAATATGGACAGATACCTATCAATTTTCTCCACACCTCTGCCTTTGTTGTTTATGTATCATTAAAAAATTATGGCAAATTAAGCTGTATTTTTGAAATAAGACAACATGAGGAGTATACATAAATGAATTTGTTCATGGAGTGTAAATACCAAGTAGACAGTAAAGTTTTCAATATTGAAGATAAAGGAGGCAGCCTGAGCAGTCATAGGAAGGATTGCCTGGTATTGTGCCATGGGGAATCCAAGAGAAGAAAATGAAGCTGGGCTGTTTGGCTATCTCTAAAGTAAAGGAGGGTATATCCTAGTGCTTAAAGGGGCATCAGTTTATTTTGCACAGTCAAGTTGTGTATAAACAGATAGGAACATTTGAGTCATAATTGTTATAATTATTGTAAAAATTGCTTTTAGCAAAATTTCATATTTTTGCAATCTAAGGACTTGTACTGACTCACTAGAGTAATATGAAATCCATTAAAGCACTGACCTTGAAATAGGGTACACACAAAGTGGATTTCTAAGGAAATGAGACATTATTGATGCTAGTTATGGTGCGATTTATTTTACTGTACACTAGAAGAAAGTAGACTTGGAATATCATAGAATGAAACTCTAGACAAAAAGTAACTCTTCCTTCAAAGCCTGTGATTCAAATACATATAACTATATGTTTATGTATAAATTTTAAAAAATAGGCTGGAGTGATGGCTTAGCAGTCAAGGGACTTGTCTGGGAAGCCTAAAGACCCAGGTTCAATTCCCCAGTGTCCACGTAAGTCAGATGCACAAGGTGGTGCATGTGTCTGCAGCTCGTTTACAAAGGCTAGAGGCCCCATGGAGCCTGTTATCTCTCTCTTATAAAAAATTAAATAACATATTTTTCAAAATGTTGATCATTTTGTTCATAAACTTAACAAGCTTTATCAAATTTCTAGAAAATTACAATCAAATAGAAAATTGTCATTGCTTATGGAGTACTATTTACATAATGGTGTTGTCATAATTCTGGTTATGATGAAGAATATAACCATTATAAATACTGCCTAAGGCACCATAAGCTGACAATACACAACTGAGGAGGGCCCTCAGTGGAATGGAAGTGGAGAAGATAGGACTGGGATCAACATATGATGCATCCATACAATAAAGTTTCTAGTCTTTTAAAAAATATATAAAAAATAAAGACAAAATACAGTTGTTGTTTTTTTTTTCTTTTTTTTTTCTTAATTTAAATTTATTAATTTTCTTTTCAGTAAATACAGGCAGTTTGGTACCATTATTTAGGCTCATCTTGGATCTACCCCCTCCCATTAGACCCTCCTTGTTATTGAAAATGGGTCGTGCATTGTGGAGTTAGCCCCCAGTTATTAGTATGATAAATGTCTCTGAAAATCATGACCCAACATGTAACTCTGACATTCTTTCCGCCCCCTCTTCTGCAAGATTTCCCTGAGCCATGTTGGGTTCATTTTTGGTCTGCTTCAGTGCTGAGGTGTTGGGGGCCTCTGAGGCTCTGGCTCTCTGATTTGGTAGGAGTTGATTTTTCTCTGCATTGATCTCCTTCCCCTTTGTGCTGGTATCCAGTTCACAGGAAAACATCACCCTTGCTTATTTCGCCAGTTGTCCTTAGTTTCAGTTGGGCCCCTTCTGAGGTATGTTGGGGCAGCTCTCTTCTTAGGATCTGCATCTATCTGGAAAAGAGAAGCAGATTCTCCAACGGAGAGTAAGTTAGCACCCAGAAAATTGAGATAACACTTACTTTTTTGATAGACAGTTTGATAGGTGTAGGCCCTCTTATACCCCGTGATTGATGGTAGCTTGATATTGTAGAGTGGGCTTGTGTTTGGGTATGGTTCTGACTTGTTTCCCAGCTCCAGCTAAGGGTCTAGTACCATGAGTGGATCAGTTAGCCAAATCAAGAGCAATTGATTCCTCACCATGGCTGTGTACCACTATTGCACTTGTGTGGGTATCACATCCGGTTAATTGTTGCTACTTAGGTTAAACAATGTGTTGCTTGGACAGATCTTGGTCACTTCCCCCAGTCGCCTATGTAGCGCCTTCTGGCACTAGACACGCTGACTGTCTGGGGACTGACTCTCTCCTGGCTTCCAGCCATGTCATTCCATTTTACGTGTCAGCTGCGTATGGAGTCTTCAGCAATAGGGTCTTACCACTGGCCTTTGGTGGGTCATCAAGTACTCTGACAGAAGTCTGTCATTGTTTTGGGAAACCTTGTAGGTTTCTCTGATCAAAAGCTCATTGTGGATTGTAGGCCCAAGCTGGAAGTGGGGGTTACAGGTCAGTGTCCACTAAGAAATTGAGGAAAAAGATAACTAATATACAAGAGTTAGAGAGGAGAGAGATAGAGGGGAGAGGGGGAGAGGGAGGGAAGGAAGATGTAGGAGATTTAGGTCAGTCTTGATCCTACCCTCTCCAGTGTCTTGTGGTTCAGGTGTTTCCTGTAAGGGACTAGTGAAGGTTCAGTCATTTGGTCTGTCTTTTAGGAAGTAGAATTTTATGGTACCATTGCCGTTTGGGTCCGGATTACTGTTTTCCACCCTTTGATTCCCTCCCCGCCCTCCCATCCATCTTATTGTCTAGTCCATGGGGTACTTGCTGGGTATGTAAGGCATCTTGGGAAAATTCAGGTTAGGTGTTGCAGATGAGTGAGACTATGTGTCGATTTTTTTTCTGTGATTGGGTAAGTTCGCTGAGAATGATCTGTTCCAGGTTCAACCATTTTTCCTCAAATTTCTTTATGTCGTTTTTTTCTTACTGCTGTATAGAATTCCATTGTGTAGATATACCACATCTTTGTTATCCATTCTTCTAATGATGGACATCTGGGTTGATTCCAGCTTTTAGCTATTACAAATTGAGCTGCTACAAACATGGTTGAGCAAATCTCTCTGGCTTTTGGTTTGAAGGTTTTAGGGTACATGCCCAGTAATGGTATAACTGGGTCTGTTGGTATTTCTATAGTCAGCTTTTTCAGGAGTCTCCATATTGCTTTCCAAAGTGGTTGTACCATCCTGCATTCCCACCAACAGTGAATGAGTGTCCCTGCTTCTCCACATCCTCGCCAGCATTTATTTCCATTTGACCTTTTGATGTTGGCTATCCTTATTGGGGTAAGGTGGAATCTCATAGTTGTTTTAATTTGCATTTCTCTGATGATTAGGGATGATGAACATTTTCTTAGGTGTGTGTTTGCCATTTGTATCTCTTCCTCTGTGAATTGCCTGTTTAACTCTGTGCCCCATTTTGTGAGTGGGGTATTTGTCTTCTTATTGTTTAGACTTTTGAGTTCTTTGTAAATTCTAGAGATAAGGCCTCTATCAGTTGGATAACCTGCAAATATTTTCTCCCACTCTGTGGGTATTCTATTGGCTTTGTTTATTATATGCTTATCTGTAAAGAAACTCTTCAGCTTCATATGATCCTAATGGTTGAGTGACTGTTTAAGAACTTGAGCCACTGGGGTTTTATTCAGGAAGTCTTTTTCCATTCCTATATCATGGAAAGTACTTCCTAAATTTTCTTCCAGTAGTTTTCGAGTTTCTGGTCTTATGTTGAGGTCTTTGATCCATTTGGATTTGAGTGTTGTGCATGGTGAAATGTGTGGATCCAAAATACAGTTTTATTCAAAAAGTCCATAATAAGCCAAAAAACACAGTTTGAGCAACTAGTCATCATTAAATTTCAATGTCTATGTAACATCATGTATGTGTCAATATGCATTGTTTTCCTATTCAAATGTAGAGCCATTATTGACACCAGATATATTGAAAATGAAATGAAGGATATTTTCTAAAAGTTCACATTTAATTTATTTTGGAAGAGTCCAAGAACTTTATTGCTACTAAATGAGATCAACCAAGCAGTGGTTGAGTCTCCCATTATATTATTTCCTTGCCTGTCCCCCATGACCAATTTCAGTCTCTGCAAAAGGGAATGAGAAGGGAAACTTTTAGAGAAAGCCACAGATAAGGCACCATTGGCCAAGCTACTGACTTACTCTTATCTTCTTTGTGAAAATGGGAAAAATCCACTTAAAGGCCAGTCCTTCTAACTTAACACAGTGTAGTTTCCAATTTGTAATAGCACAAACTTATTTTAATTAAGAAAATTATATACCAATTAGCTAGTAGTAGTTATCTTAAAAATTAAATGATTGAGATAATATATTAGTGTCTGTAAAATCCATGTGTATCTAAAGAATGCAGATATAATTAATATCCACACATCCATATTCATTATTCATGTGGCATATTTTGTTGGAGCTAAATTAAAGAGCACACTGACAGTGTGTTTCCTTCATATGAATCATTGGCTGTTGTTCCTCAAGGCTGTATCCCACCCATGGTAAACTCACTGGAGCCCATGTACTGTGCAGGAACATTTCTTCCCACTTTTAAGTGCCACTGCTATATTCCCTGTTTTCTGTTTACCATAGATCTAACTAAGATGTAATTCCAATCCTTGCACAGCTCTCCTTATAACCACCCATTGTCTTCTGTCTATTCAGAATAGAGTCCTCAGTTATTGATATAGTCTGGTCAACCTACAAGACCTTTGATTTCTTCATTTCCAAGCGCTATCTTCCTCTCTCAGTACCAGACATACTGCCACATTGCTCTTGCTTAGACAACTGTGTCCAGCCACACCTACCTCATGCTGTAGACATTGTCTTGGAATTAAATATTCTTTCTTTTTAATTATGATTCTGTTGTTCTTTTATAATATTTTATTTTTTTTTATTTATTTATTTGACAGAGAAAGAGAGGGAGAGAGAGAGGAGAATGTGTGTACCAGGGCTTCCTGCCACTACAAACAAACTCCAGATGCATGCACCAACTTGTGTTTCTGGCTAACATGGGTCTTGGAGAATCGAAACTGGGTCCTTGGGCTTTGCAGGCAAATGCCTTAACTGCTAAGTCATTTTTCCAGCCCAGGGTTCTGTAGTCCTGATAAGATATGTCTATTATAACAGGGGACTCATATTTGCTTACATGATAGAGACTGGGTAGTCCACATGACTGAACACTGATGAGACTGAGATCCTGGTAGCTTCTCAGTCCATGAACCTGGAAACTTAACCAATCCCAACTGTTATAAAAGCCCTGTCAGATACATGGAGTTTCATTGATGTTTAGTTCATGTTGGAAGGCCAAAGAAAGTGGAATCTGATATCAGCTGAGGACAATACATGCAGCAGCAGGGAGTGAGACACTTACCAGGAAGAAGCACAAGCCTTTAGCAGGCAACACTGCTCTATTCCTCAGAACTCTGTATCTCAGCCACCCATCAAAAGGAGCCCCTACACTGATGAAAGATCATCTTTCCTAAGTTAGTATTTTGTGAAAACTCATCATAGCCCCAACCAGAGGGGTATCTTTTATTTGATTCCTTAGCCTCAGGCGGATAGTCAAGATTATACATCATTCTCACCATCAAATTTAATATAAACTTCTATAGTCTATAGTACAATGTCTGACTTTCTCTGTTGCAGATGGTCTTACATTATGCAGTGAGACATGAATTTTTACATTTAACTCATTACTGTACTCTCCATATTATATTAAGTTAATGTCTATTACATGACAGGTACTCAAAAATATTTATGAGTACATGAGTTGGATAATATCTAGGGTGTGAAATTTCTCTTTGTTTTCAAAAATTGTTACTTTTTTGCTATCTTTAACTACAACACTGAATTCCAAGTTCTTTTTCATTTTGTTTGTTTGTTTTTTGAGGTAGGATCTCACTCTGGTCCAGGCTGGTCTAGAATTAACTATGTAGTCTCAGGGCGGCCTCAAACTCTCAGTCATCCTCCTACCTCTGCCTCCAAGTGCTGGGATTAAAGGCATGCACCACCATGCCCGGCTTGAATTTCGAGATTTTAGAAATTTATTTAAAAGGGAATTGAGATATAGAAAATTACTAAAATCACAAAAAGTCCTTGAAGTAATAATAACAATATCAACATAATAATTACATAGAAGTCACTATGTGCCAGTGTTACACACACTTCATATACATTAGCACATTCTATTTAAAAGTTATCCCATAAGGTATGACTATGGTATTGATGTGAAATTTACAGAACAAGAAATTGAGACATAAAATGCAACATGACCCAAGATCATAGTAATTACCAGGTCTGAAGAAGAGGATAATGCGTAGATAATCTGGCTTCTAAGATTTTCCTCTTGTTTCAGTTAAGATTCATTAAGGAAATACAGATGATAAGTGAAGCATATAGCAGAGGAGTTTTGTTATGGGAATAGGTTAATGTGATCCTGGAAGTCCAGAAGCTACATGGTAAGTCAGGTGTAAGATGCCAATGCCTGAAAGCTAGTGGTGCCTTAAATCTAAACTACAAAGTCTGAAAATTAGGGTGGGGTGGTGGCCTTGTTATATACATCTCAGAGAAGCAAGGACTTTTATATCTGAAAAAAATAAAAGACCAGTGGTCCTACTCATAAAAAGAGGGGAGACTAAAACTCTTCTATGATTTTTGTTGTAGTGGAACTGTCATTTTTTTTTAATTTTTATTGGCAATATTTATATACAGACAATAAACCATAATTCCCTTCTCCACTTTCTCCTTCACAACTCCCCTCCCCCTCTCCATTAATCTCTCTTTTATTTTGATGTCATTATCTTTTCTCCTATTAGGAGGGTCTTGTGAAGGTATTACTAGGCACTGTGAGGTCATGGATATCAAAGCCAATCTCTGTCTGGACAGTTGTGTTGTAAGAGTGGTGCCCTTCCTTTGGCTCTTACATGCTTTGCGCCACCTCTTCCACAATGGGCCCTGAGCCTTAGAGGGTGTGATAGCGATGTTTAACTGCTGAGCACCCCTCTGTCACTTCTTCTCAGCACTATGTTGCCTTTTGTGTCATCCCACTTGTCACTGCCATCTGAAAAGAGAAGCTTCTTTAACCAAGATGAGGGTGGCATTAATATATGAATATGAACATTAAGTGTAGTACTTTTGCAGTTTGGTAAAAATAATATGTGCATTTCGCCAGACAAGAGTAGGCTTTATACCCCTAAGGCTCATGACTTCTCCTGCCATAGGATTTTTATTAGGTTTTCAGTGTCAATACACATTTATGTGAGGAGAACTTAGTTTCCTAATTCAAATATTAGTTTCTTATGGAAACACAAAAAATACTTCTACAAATAATTCTGTATTAGCTACCTTTTCATTGATGGAAAAAAATGCCTGATAAAAAACATCTATTTAAGGCACGAAGGGTTTATTTCAGGTTGTATTGGCAAATACAGCCCATAAGGACAGTGTAGGCCTGGTGGTAGGAACATGAAGAAGCTGGCCACACTCACTCCACAATGAAGATGCAGTGTCCTTCTCAGTGTAAATTTTCTCCTTTCAAGTATAGCTCATTTTTTTAAGATAGAGCCTTCATTGGTGGGATCTTGACTTCAGGTCACCTTTCCTATTATTGTCCCAACAGAGCACTAGTTTTTCTATATTGTAGCAACTTGCATTAACAATCCACACCTGCTTTATAATCTGAACATTTAAAATCAATCAAATTAATTTCCTCACCAAACATCACATGTTTCATAACCTTTCATATCACATTCTTTCTAATTGTAGAATTGATTTGAATAGTAAATTTTAACTATGATACAACTTGAAAGCTATCTTGTCTTAAGAGTCCTTCTTTAAAATAAATTAATCTGTTACATTTTAGTCCAGCCTCACTAAAAAAATCTCAGGATATAAGCAGATAGCAGGAGCATTTTGTTTTTGTTTTGCCAGAATATCACATAAACAGCCCCTAGCCCTACTCCCAGAAGTGTCCTTATTGCCCTCCGACACTGGAAACCTTAGAGACCCAGCCCTCCACCATATTCATTTCAAAATCTTAATATTCTTCCAACAAACCAGTTCTAAAAAGAAAATAACCACATGTACTAGTTTATTACAATGGACCAACTTCTAGAAACAAGATTTTCTGTACTAGTGTTGCATTTTTTTTTTTTTCCTGAGGGAAACATGAACAAATGTCTGTTTATTCTGAGACACAGCACTTCCAACTGAACAAAGTCTTGATTATACCAACATCCAGCCTGGTGAACCAGTAAGATTTTTGGTATTATTTTGGATGACTCAAAGTCAGCTGTGCCATTAAAAACCTCACTGCATCACAGGTGATGGGTCACAGAAGTTGTATCTCTGGGGCTCACTGTATGACTTTCAAGCAGCTCAACTTGTATGACTCTCACTCCTCCCAGCCAGCTTTGGTACCTTATATAATCTTGGAAGGATCTTGTGAATTTTGTATGTTTCAGGAACTTCTTGACATATGAGTGTTTTTTTTTACGGAAATACAGAAATGTATTTTTCTAACTACTTTGAAATAAATTAAATATTAACATCCATTAAATATTTGTTAAGCCTATCATAATTTTGTCTATGAAAGATAACAACATTATATGAAATTAAATCAGAAGGCAAGATGGTAATTATATCATAAAAGAAGAGGCAGAGCAACAAGAAAATCAAGTGAGGTAGAATGAGAAGATTGAACCTAAGAAACAATCTACCATAAATCTACTACCCCCAGTTTTGGAAATCTCAAGTCATCATTTAACTCTGGGTCTTTATATCCTAGTCACTTTAGGAAGAAATACTAGGGCATAGGAAAGAAGATTCTTTATGTTAACCACCTCAGCATATGGCTATGGAATTCTGAATATGTAACTTGCACAACAGTTACAACACAAATGTGGCATAATAATGTTTTTAAGTGATACTCTGTTTTCTATACTCTATCCCAAAATTTTGCCCTATGCCATTCTTTAATTTTCAGTATGTCAGTATTTACTAATCACTATCATGTGAATTACATTTGTCTATGAAATTCCTGATTTATTCTTCACAAACATTCTTTCATTGCAAAATATAAATATCACGATGTTCCATGGGGAAGTTTTAGAGATGTGAGTTTTTGTGGACATTGGGTAGTATACCCAAAATGCATACAGCTCATAGAGGGAGGATTAATAGAGGTATGACTACATGTGTGTGGTTTTAGCTGCAAAGATTTTGTAAGTAATGCAATATCAGACATAGACTGTAAGTGTCATATTTTTATTTGCATAAGTAGGATGGGTTAAAATATGATAAAATGCTAAAAACTATTGCAAATAGGTGAAAATGTAAAAGAAACATGTTGCCAAAGAAAATTGAAAAAAGTCATTTTTCATTTTTACCTGAGCTATGAGTAAAGTACAAAGCATTAGAGTTGAGTGAAATGGCTTGGAACACAGAAATTAAACAAAATCTTCAGATGTCATACTGAATTAGATCATGTCTTCTCCAGCAGTGGGGAAGGAAAAACTGAAGTTGGGTTTTAGCGGTTTGTTTGGCAGTGGGATAGGTTACAGTTGACCTCCCCGAAAAGAATCAGCAGTGTGAATTGGAAGTAACAGAATGCAATTGTAACTGGTAAAGATTTTCTGATAGTTTGCTATGGAGAGGGCAGTACAGATTACCTTTAGGTTTTATTGTTTGGGAGTTATGTTAAAGCTAAAGATAAATTAGCAAGACATTGAATATGGCATAGGAAACATTGGACAGTTTGATTTGTGAGACATCCACATGACAGCCATTTAGATATACAATTCCTTCTGTAGTGTCTTGGACTTTCTAAATTCCAGAACAAAAAAAAAAAAAAAAAAAGAGTAAAATGAAATAATTTCAAGTCCTGTAAGGGAAATTGCTTTTTAAGGAGCAATACTAAATGTGAAAAGATTTATTTTTTGAGAATTGGTATTGGTTAATGAGTATAAGCATACAGAAATAAATTTAAACCTTATGCAAATCCAAATTTTGGAGATATTCAGCTTTTCAGAGCTCTGCATTTTTCCCTCATCTCAAAGATCATGAAGAACACAATTTTCCTCATGTAGGTCACCTTTGTTGGTAAAGATCACTTACCTGACTATTAGCACAGAAACAGTTGATTTTTAGAAGTGCTAGTTTTTCATTTTCTGACAAAAATATGAAAAGTAAAGTCATCTGTTAGGTTTTTATTTATCCCTCTGAATCACTGTAATATAAAAATGCTTAAATGCATCTGAATCCTGATAGGAAATATATATTCAAGATATAGATTGCTGTGAGATCAGAGTCACAAACAGTTCTGCAGGCAGAAGGGGCAATAATGAATACAAAATTAGCCAAAGACAAGTTAGCAAGAAAAAAAAAAAAAAAAAAAAAAAGCAGGGCCATTTGAGAAAAGCCCAAGAGAATAAAACGCTCATATGATTACATGCTTCTTAAACATGGTAAATTTTTGAAATGACAGGGAGAACAAAAGATAAAAACACCCACTATGTGTGCCTCTGGCATTTTTGATTATCAATTCTGTTTCTGTGAAATATAAGAAAACATTTTATTTTTTTTATTGAACACTATTGGTAGAGCCTGCTCGTCTTCAGTTTTCTCTTGTATTTTATTATCCCTCTTCCTGGTGGATGTGTGATTCTGAGTTTGATAGTTTGAGGAAGAATCATGCAGATGTCTGGAATTCTTATCTCTTATCCCAGTAGGTTTGTTTTTAATTCATTCTCCCACACTTGTACTTCTAACCTTCTTAATAAAAATGAAATCCCTTTTCATTCATTAGCATTTTAATAGAAAAAGAGACTACAATAATAGTATATGCCATGTCCATATGCTGTGTTAAATAGGACAGAGCAGTCTGTAATTCCCAGATGAAAGTTTCAAGCTGCCTAAATACAGAATTTGATTCCACTGGTAGGAGATTTAGTATACTCTTTTCTTTATATGTTGCAATTATGGCCAGGAGCCCATAAAGAAGAAAAAATAAGGGAATTTTGTTTGCTGTTGTAAGAGCATTTGTCATTTCCAGAATGCCTTGAACTATCATAAGGCACAATTAAAATAAAACCATGATGGTTCTAATGAAATCCTCAGGTGAAACCAACTAAAATAGCATTTTGCTTTACCATCAGGTTACATGAGGCTTTGTCAGTTAATCCAACAATGCATCAAATTTATTACCATAGAAACATTAATATACTAACATATTTCCAAATCTGTCCTTCACTTTGAAAAGTGTATTTATTGGAAGCCTCTTGCCAAAGCCATTATAGTTTACAATGACCACTATGAGTCAAAGTAGTTGCTCAACTGTGATCCACCCAATGAGCCTCCAAGTACAAGACAGTCATGTGTATGTCCAGTTGAATATGAGATGCAGAGATCAAGGGAAATATCAATAAGGAGTTAATTATAATTTCCCATGATGTATACTCTTCATTAATGGAAAAGCATAAATACAAAAATGCAAAACCTCTCCCTACCAGACTTTTTTTGAGATTTTAAGTTATTATTTTATTTTATTATTTTTTGTATGTTTGCTTTTGCTTTTTGAGGTAGGGTTTCACTGAAGGTCAGGCTGACCTGGAATTCACTCTGTAATCTTAGGGTGGCCTCAAACTCACGACCATCCTCCTACCTCTGCCTCCCTAGTACTATAATTAAAGGTATGTGCGGTCGCCTGGCTTAAGTTATTATTTTAAAACATATTAGCAATTTTAACAGTTTGCAGTTCTAAGACAAAATGATGACTATCTCCTGCTAAATATTTGAAGCAGCCAGGTATGTAATCTCAATTTAGAAATACATTTGAATCTCCAGATTTGAAATATCACCTTACATTTTTAGGGGACTTCTAACTATCCATGTAAGTATATGGACGACCCCAACCTATGTATAAAGACAGATTTCAATGCTTAGATCTTTACTATGGACAAAGTATTGTGACATGGTTACCTTATAGCTGCTTATTAACAGTAGAAACAAAAATACCAACTGCCTTCTAAGGGATATTTTAGAGCTAATAATGACTGGCAAAAATGTAATCATTTTGATCTCCAGCAAGTAGATGGCATAAGTTTAATTACTGTCATAGATAATTAAACTGGGGCTTAATTATCTGTCTACAATTTCTTAGCAATTAATAGCAAAGGTCAAACATGAATCCAAATCTTCAGATTCCCAGTGCAGGTCTTTGTTTTCTCTGTTTGTTACATCTTGAATGTCACAGACAAGAATAGTGAACCTGTTGCAAATTTGTTAGATAATGCAGTTGATCATCTGGTCTTTTTCTCCCAGGGTCACTTTGGTTAAATGTTTCTCATGACTAAGCTGCCTTGCCTAGTTCAACTTGCTCATATAATCGCCAAACATACTTTTCTCTTTGATAAGATGCCACAAGAATCTCTAAAGAATATAATGAATTTCCTAAGTCATCCTTTTGTTTCTCTTTTACAAATAGAGAGTTCCTTTTTGCTTTATTAAAGGTATGTCCTTTAGAATACTAAACTTTGGCAGAATATATCTATACCAAAAGTAACATACTGGTTCATTGCAGACAATAGATGCTACACAAATTATTTAGTGGCGGAATGGTTCTCATGCAATGTTAACAACAACAACAACAAAAAGCATGTAGAACAGGGTAATTTTGGATTTTTCTGTTTCTGGTTTTAACTATTTTTCTAGGTATGCACTATTATGGTTACTACAATAATAAGAGAATAGTGCAGAGAAGGGTGGAGAAAAATTGGTGAGAGTTCTTTCATATAAGCTTTGAGGATTGTTTTTTTCCTTGTAAAAGGCTTGAAAAGCAGCAGGCTTCATCCTTCATGGAGGTCAAATATCATGGGACATCTATATCAGTAACAGAACTAAAGGATCAAGATTTCCCAATTAAAGTAGTTACTGTATGTTGGATGTTGCCCGCAGAACAGAAGACATACTTGGAGGGGGAAAAAAAAAAAAGAAAAAGGAAAAGTGTTATGGACAGGAAAAAAATATATAAACATACTCATCAATGTTGACTAAGACTGCACTATTTCATCTTAATTTTTAGAAGGCATTGAAACACAGTCAAGCAAGAAATCCAAATACTGTATTACAATGCCCAGTCTGGCTGTAACAATGCTGAGCCTGGCATTGCAGAGTTGCCAAAGGCCTTTCCTCAATACCCTCTGATCTGGAATTTTCCATATCACAGCCATCTTAGTAGCACCTGTCACTTCTTAACAAAGAGCCCTGGACAATCTCACAATTTCCACTCTCCAAAATTCTGCTTTTTCAAACTGGGTCCCAACTATTCAACTCTCCTCTTTTCAATTCACTGCCCGGCATATGTGCTCTCATTTTATATATATCTATATCTATATATATATATATAGATAGATATATATATATATAAAATATAAAACTCCATCTCTCTATTGGTTTGTTTTCATCAGAACTGAAACATATTTAATCTTTTCAAGTAAAGTTAACATGGGCTACAATGTCCCGTACAGATTTCTTCTTTTCCTACTAACAGCTAGACTTGAATATATTGTCTTCACTCTGTCCAGTTGCATACTTCCCAATTTTTCTTCAAGAGCCAATAATCTATATTCAGTCAGTATAGATCAATTTACTTTCTTTAAAATATATATAAGTGTAATAAGGTAGTATATTCTATGTGCCATCTAGTTACATTTAAGCATTATAATTAATTTTAAATCTACCCATATTTTTGCATATATCAATAATTCATTCCTACATATTTTAAGTGCCATAATATGTTTATCATTTTACTTATCGAATGACAGTTGGGTGGTTACAAGTTTGGGACAACTCCAAATGAAGTTGTCAAGAGTATCTGTGTACACATATTTATGTGCATATATGCTTCCGTTCATCTTGTATACATACTAAGAAGTGAAATGGCAAAGTCACATGCTAGTTATACTTAGATTTTAAAGATGTCCCCAAACATTTTATAGTTGTTATGCATTTTAAATTTCTACCAAAATCACACCAGCAATCATTTGCTTCATACACCCACACCCATATGTGTTATGTTCATTCTTTAAGTTTAGACCTTCTAATAAGCATGTAGGGAGAACTTCATATACCTATGCTTACATTTCCTTAGCCACTGAGGATGTTAAATCCTCAGCACCAAACAATAAAAAGGCTTTGCTAAATTTATTATTATCTGTGTATCTTCTTTTGTAAAGTGTGTATATAAGTCTGCATGCTACTGAAATTTGTTTATTTTACTTGTGATGTATGAGAGGCTTATATACTTACAAGTGCCTTATCAGATATTTGACTTGTCATATTTTTCCAAACAAGTACTTTAACTTTTTGTTCTCTAAAATGTGTTTTCTAAATAAAAGAAATTCTTAATTTTGATGGAATCTAGTTGGTCAGCCCTTTATTATGGATTGTATGCTTGGGTGCTGTCTGTAAGAAAGTAGCATCTGAGTCCACATAATGGTTTTTCTTTTTATCTTTTCTTCTAGAAGTTCTATCATGTTTTCATTATAGATACATGATCCACTTTGGATTATTTTATATTATTTCTACTGTGAATGAAAGTGTATTTCTGCTATTATTCATTTGGTTTGCATGATTTTCCAATTGTTTCAGCAACATGCATGGGAGAATCTGTCCCTTCATTTAGATTATTTTGTTTGTCTCAATAATTTTATTGTTCTCAATCTAAACTTCTTGAGTACTTTGTCAAGTATATCTTAAAGTACTTAGTTTAAATGCCTAAAATGGATCTTTAAGTACATTTTGATATTATTTCAAATAGTATTTTACAAAACACAAAATTCTCTATGCAATGCTACTGTATTAAAATATATTTGAATTTTTGTATTCTTCTTTTATTTTATAACATTGGCAATTTCTGTTATTAATTCTAATAGCTATTTTTCAGATCATAGTTTTTTTTCACATAGATGATTGTATCATCTGTAAGAAAAAATAGTTTTACTTCTTTCCAATCTGGAGATTCATATTCATATTCATTCTTTCTGCCTCTCTTTCTCTTTCTTTTCTTTCATTTTTATGTCATTGAACTGGCTAGGACTCTGAATACAATGATGAATGAATTCAAACAACATGAGGAAATATCTGTATATCCATGGTTTGTTTAAACAGAGTAAAAACAGACAATCTTTCAAAATTAAGTAAAAATTTTACATACTGTCTTTACCAGATCTAGAAAGTAGTTTACTGAAGGATGTTTTGTTGATAATACATGATGGTAGTTTCAAATGATCTTTCTACATCTATTGAAATGATTATGCAGTGAATTGATATGGTTGTAGCAGTATGGTCTACAATGGAGAAAGGAATCAATGAGTAGGTAAAAGGAGGGGACGTTTAAAAGATGTAATACAGGCTGCAAAGACAGGTTACTGGTTAAAGCACTTGCAGGCCAAGGACTGAGGCTCAGTCACCCACAACCCGCATAAAGCTATAAAGCTGGATGCACAAGATGGTACATGTACCAAGAGTTTGCCTGCATTGGCTAGAGGTGCTGGCACACCCATTCTCTCTCTCTCTGCCTCTTTTGCTCTCTCAAATAAATAAATGAATAAAACTATTTAAAAATACTATTTATTAGGGCTGAAGTGATTGCTTAGTGGGTAAAGTGTTTGCCTGCAAAACTAAGGATCCAGGTTCAATTCCCCAGTACCCATGTAAGCTAGATGCAAAAGATGGCACATGTGTCTGGACATGGTTTGCAGTGTCTTGGAGGCCCTGTAAACCCCAACTCTGTCTTCCCCCCCCCATACATATATGTATATATATGTCAGGTAAAGAAATGAAAATATTTAAAACAAAAATATTATTTTAGCTAAGATAAAATGAGAAACTAAATGATGTAACATAACTAAACATTGTACCCTGGATCGAGAGAGAGTAGGAGAGGGTAAGTTTGGAAAGGATTTAGTCCATGAGTAAAAGCTGCACTACAAAGTGGAAAAGTTCACTGCTTTGGCCTAGCTTCTAGGGTGCAGCTTCATTACAGGTGAACAACTGGAAACTTTCCAGGAAGTCATTAGCAGGGCATAAACATGTAGTGGGCACAGAGGCTGAACAGAAAACTTCCCAAATACACACATGATATGCACAGACGTGAGTATGCTTTTTAAGTAGCAATCCAGATGATGGAGAGTCAAACCAGTCTAAGAGGAGGGAATAATTGGCAGTACTAAATTCTGGAGATTTTTACTTGTCAATCAATATCCATGTGCAGAGAGCTACTGAAAGGTGATTCCAGACTGATGTTGTAAAGTTGCAAAGGGACAAATATTTGGGTATGTGTCTTATAGAGTGTCACCCAGTACATTTATCTACACTGTAAATTGCCAGGAAAGCTTTTTTTCTTTCTTTGATGTCCCTTCTGTAACCTTTATCATGAAATATGATATTTGTGCTCACTTTAGAGAAGAAATGCTCACAGAAAAGTTCCTGATTATTATCAAGACCCTGCATTCAAAGGTTCACTCAGAGCTTACAACCAATGAATTGATATATCACAAAGTCCACCCCTTTGACTAGTTACACTCCTCTATATAAATTTCAACATTTTTGGAATATCAAAATAACATAGCAACTATTCCTACCAAACAGGATACATAATATATTTCCTAGAGGTAATGTTTTCACTCTACTCCAAAATGAGAAAACACAGAATCTTGGCAGGCTATATTACCTACTGCAGACCAAAATTGTCTTTCAAATTCAATCATAATGTTATTAAATATTTTGGCACCTGAAGAACAAATCATAAATGCAACCTCTGATAGCACATTCAGAAGATAAGTATCTTTAAAGGGGAATAAGAAGGAGAAACATAAGAAAAGATTATGGTACAAATAAGCACAAATATATAATGTGCATGGAGAAAATATTCAAGACAACTGCCTTTCTTGTTTTAATTGGCCACCAGGTCATGTTTAATCTCTGTATGTTCCTTCATTAACTAACCATTTAATATTTCCCATGACTTCGGCTAAAATCTTAGCTCTTATTTGTCTTACATAGTTGAGTAACCAAAATATGTACTCTTATTCAATACCTTCAGCCACAGAAAGTTTTTTTTTTTTTTCATGTTAAAGGCTTCCATTAACACAATTAGACATAGTGGTGCCAATGGGTCCCTAGAAAGGATCCTTGGATGCTGTTGGTATTCATTTCCTCAGTGGTGAAGCAGCAACCTCAGTCTCGTCACCTATCAGGGTCAGTCATGCCCTCCAGTAGCTTATCTCCTTTGTAATCACTTAGAGTCAAACATGGACAAATGGACAGCTAATATCTTGATTCTCTGATGTTTCCATATCTAAATGAATCTCAGAGAAAAAGACCTTCAAGGTAGCAAATATCAAAAGAAGCAAAATTAAGTAATAATCATAGCTATTCTCATAAGCATTGCTAGATAACTAAATACTTGCATTGTGGCCATGAAGGAAGTAACTTCACAGTGATCTGATTCAAAACATAATGTGAGCTCTACAAGAACTGGGTCAATGGTTCAGCAGTTAAGACACTTGCTTGCAAAGCCTGAAAGCCTGGGCTTGATTCCTTAGTACCCACATAAAGCCAGATATGGCACATACATATGGAGTCATAAGTACACAGGTAATTGGAGGTTTAACCAGGTTAAACACAGACAACAAGAGTCTATCACCTTGTGTTTTACAAATGGGTAAATTTGCTATGTAAAAACAAACAACTCCAGAATAGGATAAGGAATGTCAGGATGCTTATCTCTCTGCTCTGTAATTTCTTTCCAACATATGCTACTTAAATTCATGGAAAGCTGGACTCTAAAAAAAAAAGTTAGAGAACCCCCTTTACCTCAGACCCTATGCAAGTTTAAGCCATGTGTCCCCCAGACTCTGACTAGAGACAAAAATGGCCAACTGTCCCTGACAAAAAAAAAAGGAGTACAACATATAACTGCTGTTCTCTTTAGTTCTTCTCTTTTAAATACCTAAAGTCACATCTGTTAGATAAAATTTCTCACTAGACAAAATGCCAAATAGGTAAACTGAGTCAAGGTATTTGATCAAATTACAAATTCCTTACATAAGACAAGCATCAGGCTTACCTAGTGTGTATATCAGGTTAAGGGCCCCTTCATTGAAACATTTAATTGGATTAAATCTAATGTTTACCTTATGGCAAGGTTTTAATCAGTGGAGAAACTGAGTCTTATGATAAGGCCTCACTCATAAAAATTGGCTTTAAGTCTCTCAGTAAAGTCAATTAGGTTCCTCTTTTCATCAAGGTTTTAACCATTCTTAAGGTAAAGGTCACATAAAAGTGGTTAATTTCCAAAGGTGAAGTACTCATACCTAAAGACATTGTAACTTTAAAGATAGCTTCTGTCTTGTTTATGCTAATTCTATTGAATGTTCATAACTAGGTTCAATCACTTAGGTTTAAGTGATTTAATTTCAGTGATAATAACTTTCATCTTCCTGGGATATATTAGGATAGCTTACTTAAACTTTATGAAATTAAAATCATGGGTAAAACATAAAATTGTTTTATGTTAATAAAAGTTTCTGTGGTACCTAAAATCAATAGTTATCAAGTTTAAGCCAAAATCATGGATTGCCAAATAATATTTTTTTTCTTTCAAAAAGATTTATCAAGGGTTATATTAGAATTTAGCTACCTGTTTTGGTTTAAAAAAATTAAGCTCTATGGCTCTATTTCTAATGTTCTCTGGGTAATTTGTACCGACACAGGTATCTAAACTAATCAAAGATGTTTTCAAACACACACGCTAAGACTTTATATTGTCTTACTGGTCCTTTTCTGACAATTTCTAGATTAAATGAGTTAGCCTATAAATCAATTGGTACTATTTTCAAGACTGGTAGCAGGTTCTGCCTATATTTATAAATGTTAAATATTTAAAATGTGAGATATTTATAAGTATTAGATATTTAAAATATGAGATGTGTCTACTTTCTATACCTCATATATAAGACTTATACTGCCATAGTAGAACTAAAATTTTAAAGATAGGACAAAATAATTTTAGAAGCCCTTGTGACATTCTTTAACTAAGTCTATTTCAGTAATCAAATGTGCTCTATATGGACATACATCCAGGCTGATGTAACTTCCTTTCTAAGTGTGATACTTACCTAAGTAGAAGCCAAAGCCAATTTAAATCATCAAAACAAGAGGCACCAATATTTTGGCCTGTGCTTCCAGGTCACGAAGCCACTGGAGATGGTGGAACACTTCTATACTGGCTCCCTGTGAGACCAGTTCATTAAAATATTGGTCTGGGAAGGCATGACAGGTGATCATAAGCTGGCCTTCACTGGGCTAAAAGATCACTCTATTAGTAAATGGATCATGGCCACGAAAGATATAGAATCCACATCCCATTAGGCAAAGGCCATGGCATAGGCCCTATATGGCCGCCCTAGTTTGTGCCCTTCAACAGGCTTGGGAGGAGAGGGGAGGTCTTGTTTTGTGTGTGGTAAAGAAGGTCATTTTAAAAGAGAGTGCCCTAACAGGTCCAAGAGTGCCCCAACAACTCCTACAGCCCCTAATTTGCCTCGCATGCCCTGCCCCCAATGTAAGAAGGGGTTCCATTGGGCCAAGGGTTACAAATCCAGGTTCAACCTTCAGCGTGAGCCTTTAAACTCCCCCAGGGGCTATGCCCAGCCCCATTACACACTGGACCATGTCCCTGATTCTGGGACTAAGGCCAAAAATGACACTGGGGCCAGGGGGTGCTATCCTGCACTATTTTTCCCCTTTTCTTTTTTTTTTTTTTTTTTTTTTTTTTGTGTGTGTATTGTTTACCATTGCACTCATTTGTTTATCACCTCTCAGGATTCACAACTTTGTACTGCTTATTGCTGTGTCTGAAATGGTGTCATTTGAATATCTTGCGTCTGATCTAACATTAGAGAATGGAATGGGAACTTAGGTGATGTTTCTGATGTCTGTTGTCCTTCTTCCAGTGAGTTTGGACTAGAGATAGACTAGAACTCAGAGTATTGAGGTGAAATGTGGCATTTTCCTGCAATAAAGAAGAGACATATCTTTAATTTGCTCTTTGTTTTAGTAGATAAGTGATGCTCAGTTTGGACAAATTGACCTCTCCCTTAGGAAGCATTCACTGGTTTTTAGCTGAATATTCCTTGCTTTTCACACAGAATTGTACCAAGAAGAGTCCCATAAGTCAAAACTGAGAGAGTAGAAGCCAGGTTCTCCAGGGTAGAGTAAGATTCTTCTGTTGGGCCCTCTTTATTATTTTTTAAAAATAATGGTTTGAGTGTGTGTGAGAGAGAATGGGCATGCCAGGGCCTTTTGCTACTGCAAACAAAAGGCTGGGGCAGGATGAATGACATGAATTGGGTGTGTAGCCATGTCTTGTCTTAAAAGATAGAGGAGGGACTAGCCCTCATAATGCTGGAATGCCCTATGAGAAGAGCTAGAGGATAATGGTCAACAACAGAGTGAATAAGCAGACCATGCAGACTACAAAATGAACCAGCCAAACAAGCAAGCACCCAGCCTTTGCAGGTAATTAACTGTTCACTGACTGGACATGAAAGCCATTCTGTGGAAGATAACTCATGCCTGGCACTGGAAACCAAGTCAGAATCCCATGGAAAGAAAGCTTAGACCTCAGAAAGAAGCCCTCACTGCTCTCTGGGGGAGAGGAGGCTTGCACACACACACACACACACACACACACACACACACACACCAAAAAAAAAAAAAAAAAAAAAACTTCTCAAATAACTTTGCATACCCTCTTTAACCCAAGTTGCTATCACTCTGGGTTGGAGAATTTACTTTATTTTACAGATGGCAGAAAAAATGAAGGAGAGTCAAGATCCATCAGTGAGACAACTGGCAAATTACTCACCATGAGACATGCCACCTCTACCACATATACAGGGACATAGGAGAAATTTCAGAAGTGGTAACATGAATTTTGCTCTTACTGCTAGCTGACAACCAGCTCCAAGTTGATAGTGACAGACACAGTGATCAATCAAAACCCAGAAGCTACAGAGAACTCAACGCTAAATTTGACTGCCAACAGGCCTAGGAATATTGAATAAGAATGAGTGAAAAGATTGTTAAGAGCCACACAGTGGGTAGGAATACCCTGAGGCACTGTCCTGCTGCTACCCCACAGGGAAAGCCTGAGACCTTCATAACCCCATTGAGGAGGGAAACCAAGTAAATGGGAGAAGGGGATAACAGAGTATAAGCTGACACACACACACACACACACACACACACACACACACACACACAAACACAAACACGGGAGGGAGGGAGGAAGGGAGAGAGATTGGGGGGAATGGGTACTGTGTTGTCTTGGCTAGCCTTGAACTCTGAATATTCTGCATCAAATACTGCTACTGAAATTGCTAGGGGTATCATTGGGAAAAAAACTGCTGCTCTATTTACTACAAAGATGGCAAGCCCCAGAGCTGGTAAACTCCAAAAGGAGCAACACTCAGCCCCGCCAATATGAGGAAAAACTCATAATATATAATAGGTAACAAGAATCCTATAGGGGGCCCACCAAAAGCTAGCCTTAGAGGTTGGAGGAAAAATTGTCAAATGTATAATTGATACTGGGGCAGATAAAACTATCCTAAACCGATCTGAAGTTCCTCAATACTGGGAATTAATTCCCAGGCCCCAATTAATGGGGATAGGCAGTTCTTCACAAGCATATGCTACTGAAGAAGCCTTTTGATGGAACTACAGGTCTCATCCGACCCCTAGTGGCACAGCTAACAACTAACCTGCTAGGGAGAGACATCCTTGAGGTCCTAGATGTAGTTATGACCAGCAATATAGAAAGAGAATGCATTGAGATAGAAGACTACATGAAAGATACCTTCACTGATGTCAACCCCAATCCCAAAAGCCACTGTTAAGTATGAAATTCCCTGCATAGAATGGCTCTCTGATGAGCAAACTTTGGTTGAACAGTGGCCTCTGCCAAGGGAGAAACTTGAAATCCTAAATCAGTAACAGAACAACTCCAACTTAATCACACCCACCTCTTGTGGAGCCCGTGGAACACTCCTATGTTAGTAATCCAAAAGAGCTCGGGAGGATGGAAGTTACAACAAGATCTTAGGGCCCTTAATAAAGCCATGCTCATTTGGGGAGCACCTCAGGGGACTGCCTCTTGTGTTGGCCATTCTAGCCAATAACCCCCTCCTTCATATATATTAAGAATTGTTTCTTTTCTATACCCCTGCAGCCCCTAGACCGACAATGCTTTGTGCTCTGGGTTCCCTCTGTCAAAAATGCAGGACCTGACAAATGCTTTGACTGGATGGTCCTTCTCCAAGGTATGGCTAGTAGTCCTCCTATATGCCAAGAAGCAGTTGCTATGGCATTAAGGCCACATTTATATCAAGGCCTTAATATCTATCATTACATGGATGACATCCTAGTATGATAAGACAACTCCCCCTCACCCGCCATGAGGATATGGCCGCCCTTTTCTGTGCCCTCCAACAGACCTCAGGGGGAAAGGGGAGATCTTGTTTTGGGTGTGGCAAAGAGGGTCACTTTAAAAGGGAGTGCCCCAATCGGGCCAAAAATACCCCAACAGTCCCTGTGGCCCCTAATGTGCTATGTATTCCCTGACCAAGGTGCCAGAAAGGTTTCCACTGGGACAAGGATTGCAAATCCAAGTTCAGCCTTCAGGGTGAGGCTTTAACCTCCCCCAGGGGCTATCCCCAGCCTCATTACACACTGGATCATGTCCCTGATTCTGGGACTAAGGCCAAAAAAATGACACTGGGGCAGACTGCACTGTCTCTCTCAAGAAAACATTTTGACTGATAAAATGACTTCTATGCCTCAATGTAATACTAATTAGAAAGGAGGAAGTCCCTCCGTCATGGCAGTTAGTCCCTGGTCTGCCTTTACTTGGTGTGGGCGGGCAGTCAGTGTCTGGGAAATGGCCAACCTCCGGGGTCAGGATATACTTGGAGAAGCTGAAGCTTATATCACCACTAAAACTATAAAAAAAAAAAAAAAAATCCTCAAGGGCTCCGCCTTAATCATCTTTGGCAAATTAATGTCACACACTATTCTCCATTTAAAAAGCTTAAATGTATTTTTCTTTCAGTTGATACCTTTTCCTGAGCCTGCTAGGCATCCGCATATGCCAGGGAAAAATCTAAACATACTATTAGCCATATGCTTCAATACTTTGCCTTGGACTACCTGACCAAATTAAAACAGATAATGGCCCCTACTTTATAAACAAGGCTTCTGTAGATTTTCTCCAGACCTGGAAAATCTCACACTCCATAGACATTCCACATAATCCCCAGGGTCAAGCAATTGTTAAAAGATATAGTCAAACTCTCAAGTCTCAATTACAAAAACAAAAGGGGGAATCCTTACCCCCACATGACCAACTAAAAAAGACATTATTTACCCTAAATGTTTTAAATTTTTCTAAAGAAGATAAACAATTATCCCTTTTATGAAAGCTGTGTCTAGTACCATCCTTGTTTTCCAACAATAGCTGGATTCCCTGGCTGAGGTAGTCCTACAAAACAGGAGGGGACTAGACTTACTAATGGCCGAAAAGGAGACATATGCTTGTTTTTACAGGAAAAATGCTGGTTTTTTTGCCAATAGATCAGGAATTGTTCAGGACAAGATCAAAAGGCTTCAAGAGGACCTGGAGAGGAGACAGTGGGACCATCAAGCCAACCCACTGTGGACAGGCTTATATGGCTTCTTACCCTATCTTCTCCCTCTACTTGGGCCCCTCCATCTCCTCCTCCTTATCCTCACTGTTGGGCCTTGCGTAATTAACAAAATTACACAATTCATTCACCAGCAGCTAGAGACAATAAAACCTCCATCAGGTTGAGATACATTACCACAGGCTGGCAACACAAAAATTAAATTCCTCATGTGACCCACTGGTACCTCCTCTGCCTTCCTAGTGACCAATGACAGGTAAGATCTGAGACTGACTGAGACAACTTAAGACAGGCCATGGAGTGGGTTCTCAGTGAGCTAAACACATGGTACCCAGTGACGGGTAAGATCCCCAGGGAGGACAACCTACGACAGGGGTCATGATGACTGACGCTCTTACAAAAACAAAAGGGGGAGATGTTGGGCCTTAAGAGGCCTGGACATGAGGCCTGGTGGAACTTCCTGAGCCTAGCTAAAGTTTGGCAAACTGCCTCTGGCCAGCTATGACTTAGCAGGACACTTAATGGCCTCTGGCCTGCTACTTCAATGTAGAAAGTTAGAGTTCTCACGCGCACACTTAGAACCAACGATTTCAAAAGTCATGGTATACTATTGGCCCTTACATCTTATCCCCTCCTGAGTTCTCTGTCTTCATTCTCAACACTGTATAAACACCTGCCTGTTACAATAAAGCAAGATCGTGCATTGATAAGACTCCCAGCTCGATGTGTTCCTGGCCGCCGACACCCACCCTCCTCCTCAACCACTTGGGAGGAACCAGCAGGCCTGGTCCTTCCTCAGCACTACCATATATTTCACACATTTCTGCTAAGATATACTAATAATGGGTTGAAATCTTCTGATACATAATCTATACAACTTATAGTAACGAGAGGGGAAGCTGTCTTTCTGCACATGGTAATATTTGACTCTCATTCTGAGTTTACTGAAAACAAGGTAATGATAGTGTCTTTGAGGAACAGGAACATCCTGTCCCACAGTTTTACAGAGCTTTGAACTGATAGAAACTGGTCTCCTTGACTCTTAGTGACCTAGCTGCTTGTACTTTTGAGAAAGTCTGACAATGAGATTTGAAATTATCATTGTCATCTGCATCCAGTGAGATGTCATTTTCAGAATTTAGGTCCATAATTCTATACTGACTAGTGCCTTCTCTCTCACCTGGGAAAGGATAAGAGGGTAAATTCAGCTATCAGGTAATGCAGCAGCTCACATAATAGAAAGTCATGCTTAATTTCCAGAAATATAAGCTATGTAGCTACTGAAAATATTAGATTCTTCCAAGACTGTCTGGATGCAATATGGCTATCAAAGTCACAATTCCAGGGATATTCTATCTGCCCCAGCATGCATAACAGTATAATTTCATGTTTCACTCTCTGGTATTTTGCCACCCCATTTCATTCTACACAACATATTATCATCTCTAGCTTCGTGTTACATTTTAACCTCAAATAATAAACTATCTGATTAAATTTAAAATAATGGAGTATTTATAAGTATAGTCATAGCCATCATGCTCAGTTGTTAATTCTTTACATAGATACATATGTTCCCATGATATTATTTTTCTTCTCATTGAAGGACTTCCTGCTACATGTTTTATAGCATTGGGTGGCTTTGATGTATTCTGTAAGTTTTTGTATGTCTGAAAAAATATTCATTACTCCTTAAAATTAAAAAAGAGATCTTTTCTCTGTGCACAGATTATAGGTTGCTCATTTTTTTCTTGTTTTTCTTTTCTCTTAGCATTTTAAATGCCTTTGGTTTGCTTCATTTTGATTTAAAATCTTCTATAATTCTTTTTGTATGTAATTATATAATGTATCATTTTGTTCTGAATGCCTTTAGCATTTTGTTTAGTTCCAATTTTAATTTTATAAAACATTTTTCATTTATTATTTTTCTGACTACTTTTATATTTTTATAAGTCAAATATTTCAATGCAATTATTCAAAATACAACTCCAGAAAGTATATTAATATTTTAAATATTTAAAGTTGTGTATCTGATGGCTGGAGTAAATATATTTGTAATGTAAATAAAGGCACAATTTTGTTCAACAAAGATGGTCTCATTACTGGTTTGAAGTTGCTGTAATTCCAAGGTCTCTTAGTTAGGCATTCACATTGCTGATGCTTAAGATTTCTTTGGCCATTCTTAAGGTGATATGTCTGTGGATCTTTGGGATTCATAAAATTTGGTAAATGTGGGCTGCAGGGATAGCTTAATGGGTAAGGTGATTGCGTGCAAAGCCAAAGGACCCAGATTCAATTCCCCAGGACCCACATTAGCCAGATGCACAAGGTGAAAAATGTGTCTGGAGTCTTTAGTGGCTGGAGGCCCTAGGGCACTCAATCTCTCTCTCTCTCTCTCTCTCTCTCTCTCTCTCTCTCTCTGTGTGTGTGTGTGTGTGTGTCTTTCTCTCTTTTCCTCTCTCCCTCTTTCTCTCTCTCCCTCTTTATCTCTGTCAAATAAACTTAAAAATGGGTAAATGTCCTAGCTTTCATTTTTTTTTATTCCCTTACACTTAGAAGACTGCAGTAATATTTAATTTATATCACTTTAATTGGTCCTGGAGCTCAGTGACTTCCCTCTTTTTCTCTTTCTCTCTAGTTTGATATTTTCTATTGTCTGCTTTTAAGCTCAAAAATATTTTCTTCAGTGATGTTTATTTCTCATTTACCAAATCTTGTGTATTTTTCATCTCCAACATTTTAATATTGACATCTTAGAACCACTTTGCATTTATATATCCTTGTATGTCTGTACCCAGGATGTTCAAATTCTCTCTGTTCCCTCAACGATTAACAAGACCATGACATGATTTGTTCATGATATCCATCATTACTTCTTCATTGATTTCTTTCCCTTTTCACCTAGTCATTCCAGAGATATACTTATGCTAGAATAGTAAGGTTTTTATATTCAAATTTGAATATCCTGAATCAACCTACCAATGCTAATAGTATGTCACAGCTAATAGTATTTTCTAACCTGTTTAAGATAATTACCAACTGTGAATGGATCCTTAGTAGTCTCTTCTGTTTTTTTCAATAGGCAGATCATCTGATTTCTTGCTCTAAAAGAAAAGCTACCTGAGGTCATCCACATCTGTCTTACCCAGCACTATACTGGAATTCTGAAACAATGCTGACCTCTGTTTACTGAAACAGTAAAATGGATACATAAATGAACAATTATTAATACACTGATTAATTTGAAGCACAGAAAAGCTCTTAATGACTGATAAAGTGGAGGATGAGAGAAAACTGAAGGAAGAAAAGAGGTTAGTGTACAAGTCTCAGGGCTTGACTTTTCACCATCTTCCACTTTCCTGATTACATTTCAGAAATACTGTTTAGAAATAGACAGTGTTATAAAAGGAACCATGAGCTCCATGTGTTATTTTCAGATATCTTTGTGAACCCTACTTTTTTTCATACCACAAGAACTTCACAGGATTTGATATTTTGCCCTGATTCAGACTGAAGGGTAGTAGGAAGGACAGTTTTTTTGCACAAAGGAAGTGGATATTGTATACTTTTCATCCTCTCATCTGTGAAAGTCCACTCTGTAGATGCTACTACCTATGAGATGAGACTTTTGAACTTCAATTACACTTAAGGATTCCACAAAGAAAATGTAATATTGCAGCTCCATTCTCTGGTTTCTAAATGTCGGCAATAATATTACCAGGCAGCATAATGATATCAATCATCAGGAAACTTATTGACTGTTTGAAATAGTTCTATCAATATCTAATTTTCTGTCTTATCTAATGCACAGTTGGCTGGTATGATGCCAGAGATCCAACTCTGCTGGAATATGGTATCTTCTCTGTTTGGCAGTGAGGAAAGTCTTTACTTTATCCTTGGATTATATACACAGGGATCCTCATTACCAGCTGGAAGGGAAAATGATGAAGAACTATATCAACTTTTTGCTCCTATTTCCACCCTACTAGCTGAGACTTGAAAATGATGCTGTCTGCAATAAGCTTTACATTCACAAAGGGCCAAGCTTCTTTCAAACAGTTCATAAAACTGGTTTCATCAAATGCATGAATAGAAAACTTGCTCACTAATGATAGGAACACATTCACATTTTCAACTACATATTAACTTTTCTGATGGATTTCAATATGAATTGGCTCCTCAAAAGGACATTTTGGGCAAAGGTTAAAATTGGAGTATTTGCTTCACAGGGTTTATGACTGAATTGAAGTCTCATTCATATTATCTTCTGTCCATATACTTGTGCAATCACAGTTTTTTTTTTCCTCACAATAGAAATAAACAACTCTGGCCCAAGCACAGTCAATGGCATGTGCATCTGACTGGAGCAACCTTGTCACTTATGCTAGTGAGCTATAGTTCCAAGTGGACAAAAAAGATATGCATTGATTTGAATTCACCAACTATTTATTGATCATTTTTATATGTCACCAAGCCTGGGTGACTGTGCACAAAACAGACATTGCAAGCCTGGACCACTCTTCAGAGTTTACAGTGCCTACTGTGGTTTACATGCAAAATGTTTCCCAAAGGCTCATGTGTTGCAACAGGTGGTCCCTTGGTGGCACTGTTTGGAAAGTTATAGAACTTTTCAGAGGTGGAATCTTGATAGCAGAAGTGAGCCATTGGGGGTAGTACTTGTGATTTTATAACATGGCTCCACTTTCTGTATTTTCTTCACTAGCTTGGATGCAATGTGACCAGTTGCTTTCTGCTCCTGATGCCAAGCCTTCCGTGGTACAATGGAATGTATCATGGAGCAATGAGCCAAACTAAATCATCCTTCTTAAGTTTCTTCTTGTCCAGTACTTTGTTGCAATAACAAGTGAGGTAGCTAATACACAATTTGAAAGTCAAAGACTTGAACAGACACCAGAAGTTCCGTGGCTATCAGTTAACCTGGAATTGCTTCACCTCTTATATTATGCACATCCTACATTCTCCCACAAAAATATATGATTTGAAAGATGTTCAGTAATTTGAGAAACTCTTTTTTGGTCTATGTTAAGATATTAGAAACTGTTGGGTCTGATTTTAACTTTCTTGTTCACTTTTCATTCTCTTCATCCACTAAGGTGAATGAGCAGTATCGTACCATTAAAACAACAGCACAATTTGGGACAAAGCTATTCTTAACATTTTTCCTGAAAATTCCTAGAATTGATTGGCCGCTAAAAAAAAAAAAAAAAAAAAATAGAGGGTAAGGGCTGGAGAGATGGCTTAGCAGTTAAGTGCTTGCCTGTGAAGCCTAAGGACCCCAGTTCGAGGCTCGATTCCCCAGGACCCACCTTAGCCAAATGCACATGGGGACACATGTGTCTGGAGTTCGTTTGCAGTGGCTGGAAGCCCTGGCACCCATTCTCTTTCTCTCTCTCTCTCTCTCTCTCTCTCTCTCTCCCTCTTTCTCTCTGTGTCACACTCAAATAAATAAACAAACAAAATTTTAAAAAAAGAAAAAAAAGAAGATAAAGGGTGAAAATCTAGAAATTATTACTGAAAGATTTTTTTTATTCTTTACTGCTTGATTGTTTAGAATATTTCTCAATTTTCTTTTTTTTATTAATTAGTTTTGTATTCAGCAAATACCGTCAGTTTGGTACCATTATTAGGCTCATCTGTGACCTACCTCTTACCAATAGCCCCTCCTTGTTGAGGTATATGGCTCATGCATTGTGGAGTTAGCCCTCAATTTTCAATGCTTACCACAGTGACAGCAAAAAGATTTACTTCTGGGCTGGCACAATTACATTACAGAACCTTTATTAGGGAATAGATAAATTAGGTAGATAGATAGATAGATAGATAGATAGATAGATAGATAGATAGATAATATCAACAAATAGAATTATGTTTTATATATACCATTTAAATACTAATTAACATTGTATATTTTCTACCAAGGCCCAGAAAATATAGATCTAAAATCCTCAGGGTACATTGGAGGGAACTTTTGTTTAATAAAATTCTGACTGTTCTCAAATAGGAAAATGAGAAGAACCTGTAGACTTGCAGCCCAGAGGAAGAAGTCTTAATGTGAAGCAAGAAAGTTCAACTGTTTCCAGGTTCAAACTGTCAAATAAAATTGTATAGCATGGAATTTCCTAAGGTGCATCATTCTATCATTTAAATTTAAAAAAAAATGAACACAGATGTAGGTGTGAACTGAGCTGCATAAGCAGTATGCTAATGCATCATAACACAATACTCCAAAACTTAGTAGCTTAAAAACAATAATCACTCTTTCTCTCATGTTGGATGGGTAGTTGGGGTTGGCTGCTTTTGCTGGGCAAGGCTAAGGTGGTTTTTATCTTTTCCTAGTTTATGTGACACTCAACCTCCAGAGACCACAAGACTAGTGAAGGCATGCTTTCCATGGTCTGTTATCAGAGCACAGGATTGCCAAAGGAACCACACCCAGTCCCTCAAGGCCTGGTCTAAATAAGCATCGTGTCTCACTTCTCCTGTACAGCATGGACCAAACCAAGACACAGGATCACAAATGAAGTCAAAGATAAGTAAATATGCTCTGAAGCTTTGGAGTAAGGAACTGCACACAATAGAGACAAGGGTAAAAATGCCAGTTAAAGTCATTTTCCGGTGAGCCAGCACGAAGCCATGAGTTCACTCTCCTCTACACAAGCTTCAACCTGCTCATAAATAACCTCCAATCTCTAGTCAATTCATACAAAGTATTCTTTCCCATTGTTTTTATGAAAAATTATGTCACACTGAGAGGCTTAAAACATAAATTATATATATATATATATATATGTATATATATATATATACATACATGTTCTTTAGTCAGAAAACCTATACGATGTCATGGGGCTAAAATCCAAATATAGGCATAGCTAAGTTACTCCTGTAAGTGGAGGAGAAAATCAGTTTGAGCTTTTTTTTTTGAGGTAGAGTTTTGCTGTAGCTCAAGCTGACCTGGAATTCACTTTGTAGTTTCAGAGTGGACTCGATCTCATGACAATCCTCCTACTTCTGCCTCCTGAGTGCTGGAATTAAAGGTGTGCACCACCACACCCGGTCAGCTTGAGCTTTGTATCTGCCTATCTGCCTTCTACAGGCTGCTTGCACTGCATGGCTTCTGGCATCCCTGCACCAGCAAATTCAGGCTGACTCATTCTCATGCTATTATCAGCTTGTCATCTACCTTTCCTTCTTCCCTCTTAAGGACCTATGTAATAGCACTGGTTTTTACCTGGCTAATCCAGGATAATCTTCCTATTTTAAAATCGAGTGCTGAGCATCCTTGATTTCAAGCTTAATTTCCCTTTATCAATGTAACCTAGCATAGTCACTTCATGGTTCTCAGAAGTGGAATGTGGACATGTGGAATGTGGGGCCAGGTGGGAGAGAAGGACACTAATTTGTCTACCACCGAGATCACAGTGTATTATATTAATAGATTTTAAGAAATCAAAGCTTTTACGTATTCAAAGTATGATGAAATACACACTCCATGTCCTACATTATTTTCTGAAACACTTATTATTATTCTGTTACATAAATAGTTGAGGTCCATGATAAAAACAATTATAAATGAACAAATAAAGAAAAGTCATGTGTACTGCTACACATTTCTTTGTGTGTGAGGTGTGTGCACATGTGCCTGTCCCCCACACACTCACATAGATGTTAGAGGAGGACATCATGTATCTTCTATCACTATTCCACCTTGTTTCTGTGAGACAGTTCTCTCTCGGGGGGTGGGTAGACTGGCTAGTCAACTAAACACAGCTATCTTTATATCTCCACTGCCCCTCAGTGCTTATCAGACGGCTCTATGTTGTGCACCTCATTTGTACAGTGTGGAATCTAATACACACTTAAATAACAATGTCCATGACATTTATGCCCGCCCTGCTTCATATTGTGTATCAGAATATTTTCAAAGTTTTATTTGTTCAGCAAACATCCTCTGAAGAGAGAAATAGTGTCACCATCCTCTGAGGTAGAAGGAACTTATTTCCTGAGCCAGATCATAAAGGTAATATTTTCTTCTGGGGCAAGGTTGAACAGTGTGGTAGAAGACCCCTTCAGGGGATTGCAGAGCCCCAGGGTCAGAGTTTGTGTACTTTGGAGCACACCGTCTGCAACTACGAGGCCTACGTCCGTATTGATCCCATGGAACTTGCAAATCTTGGCCTCTGGTGACATGTTACCTGGTGTGTCACAAATAAAAGATTGCTTTTTTTCTTGTGACCTAGGAGTGTTTAGTATTCTGACAACATCTATAAGACTAAGGCAGGCTAACTTGTGAGCTTGTAACTAGGGCAAACATCTCTGACCTTTCACATAATGACAAATGATTTCATATCACCTATGAAGAGGAAAGAAAGGCTTATCTTGGAGACATACTTGCCTTGCTAGTATTTATGAAATATAAGAAACTTCAGGAAAGTAAACATTTCACCTTACTTGGGAACAGGTAAAATGTTTATTCTTGTCAGTTATCAAGGTATACATAACTTAAACTTTCAGTGGCTTACTCAGTAGTTTCAGTTCTTGTACGTGCCAATTACAAGGTGGATGTGCCTAACCTATCAGCAACCATCCTCAGTACTCTTGCTTCTCTCTTGGGACTTGTTCAAGGGCACTGTACTTTTTTGTATTCTACTAATGGCATAAAACAACACAGGGCAAAAGTGAAACCTTACTATGGGGCCAGGACTAGAGTGGTGCTTATCAGATTCTCTTATCTTCTATTGGTCACTACACGCAAGGTTATAATCATTCTTTACTGCAAAGGAGGCTGGAGTATGTAGTCTTTGGGTAGAAACAAAAATAATGTTATAGCTAGTCATTCTTTGACAAAGCTGAACAAAACCGCCTAAACTAAACTATAGAATCCAAACTGTACCAGTCATCCAACTCTGTCTGTAAAGTTTATCATTATTATGATTTTAACTACATCACATTGTGTTTCACAATGGCAAGGTAAATACTTATTTGTATTATACCATTTTTTTAAATTGCTCACTTTTGACCTAAGACAAGTGAAAAAATCTGAATTGGATCAAATCCAAATAAGCTGCCATACATGAGTCAGAGTGTTTGTCTTACGATCTGCTTCTATGGTAGATGAGAAGAGGCTGAGTTACTTCCATGGACTACAAGGTGTTTTCAGTAACTAACAGAGACTCTAGGACTTACAGGAGGACCTAAAATGCCAGCAGCTGGGAGATTCTAATCATTGATTTATAGGACAGCCCTAGAGAAAGAGACTAGTGTCTCCTTGGACAATCAATGTGGGTAGTTCTTTGTTCTGAGAGGCACATTATTACAAAAATATCTCAGTTATTAAAGTTAAAAGCATTGCCTGAAAGATGTTCTGAGAAAACTTCTGTATCCCTGAAACCTAAAAGCATGTTTGCTCATCTGCTGGTGGTGGATTCTGTTCATATTTGCACAGAGGATTCAGAATCATGATAAAGGCCATGCCCTGCTTTTTCTTTATTCTATTGGCCTCTACAGTTCTCATACCAACACTCTGCTTTCATAAAGATAATGCTAACAAAGTCATTCTGTTCCAAAATGCAAACATTATATCATTGTCATAATATGAAGTGATTAATGTGCCCAAAGTAATTATTCAAATTCCTTAGGTAGTAGAAGAAATACTTTAGAATATGGCTTCTGTTTAATTACTCTGCCTCATCTCTTGTCATCCCTGGCAAGCATTCTCCACTCCAACCATACTATAATATTTGGAATTTTAAAAACATGCTGTTTAGATTTATTGTCACAGGCTGTGCTGACTCCCTGGAAAGGTCATCCCACCTTATTTCATATCATTTCCCACATGCGTTAAATCACTGCTGAAAAATTTTGACAGGCTAGAGAGATGGCTTAACAGTTAAGGTGCATGCCTTCAAAGCCAAGGGATCCAGGTTCAATTCCTCACTGCCCTTGTAAAGCTAGATGCACTAGGTAGCACATGCATCTGGAGTTTGTTTTCAGTAGTTAGAGGACATGGTATGGCCATTCTTTCTCTCTATCTGCCTCATTATCTCTTTATCTCAAATAAACAAATAAAAAATATATATGTAGTTCTTTTCTTTCCTTGAGGACAACCATAATTCATTCAGAATGTTTTCAAAAATAATCATTGATAATAAACACAATATCACTTTTAGTACACTTTTTTTATTTTTCATTTTCTCTCTCAGTAGTTTCTATTTTTTTTTCACAAAGAAACATGTCTTATTATATTTAAATGGAAGTACATGTAGTTCCCAAATAAGGATTAATTGCTCACCTAAACATTTTAGCAAGGCATGGTGGCCCATGTCTTTAATTACAGCACTTTGGAGGCAGAGGTAGGAGGATCTCCATGAGTTTAAGGCTACTCTGAGACTACATAGTGAATTATAGGTCAGCCTTGGGGGGGGGGGGGATTTAATGAGTCATGGTTTGACATTCAAAACTTATTCCATATTGAATTAGTTTGGCATAATTCAAAATTATCCCTTGAAGATACTTCCTAGCATAACATGAAGACCTTAAGAAAGTTGTTTTTTTTTAAATGAAGCATACTTTAAGCCAAAAATTATCAGTTGTTTGAGTTGAACAATGGTTTCTTTGAATGTGATATTGAAAATAGATTGAGTCTTAATGAGACATAATTTTTATAGTACCTTTTGAAATGTTTCCACATTAGAGCTGAGCCATAGGTGCAGAATAGGGCTGCCACTCACATTAAATCACAAGCTTAGTCAAATTAGAGTGTGCAGTCTTTGTGATGTCTCCTCATTGGATTCATACCCTCAAAGCAGATACCTACACTTTAATCACCATGGGTCCTAGTATGATCCAAATACTTAAAGAATAAGTCTAGTGCCAAAGCAAATTAGAAGCTGGAAACATGGGGAAGACTGTGCACTTTTAGGCCAAAGAAACTGGTTTGTATGGTGCCACATATTCAACATAAACTTTCAAATTGGAAATTTGCTTTTATCCAGGTTAATATTATATTCTTCTTTTTTGACTGCAAAAGTAATCCATCTCAAATATTCTCATATTTATTTTCAGTTTCTACATAGAGAAGACAACTGGTCTCAGAGATCTTGAAAATCTGAACTCTAGTGCCTGCAGCCAAGCATGATTTAGAACTTCTGTGGTTTAAGTGATTGCGAAAAGTTAGGAGACTGTTGACTAACAGAAAAACAGAGAATTGTCATTAGAATGCATGACTGGCATTAGGTGTTGGAAAATTGCCAGATATAAAGATCTTCAGCTTCTACATGGAGAGTCTGAGAAGTTATTAGGGGCTTTGTTTATATTGGCTGATTCATTGCTTTGCATTATTTTAAATTTTATTTATTTGCAAGCAGAGAAAGAGAGAGAAAGAAACAAAGAGAAGATAGACAGACATAGAATGGGCAAACCAGGGTCTCTAGACACTGCAAATGAACTCCGGATGCATGCGGCCCCTTGTGCATCTGGCTTACATGGGTACTGGGGAATGGAACCTGGGTCCCTTGCTTCACAGGGAAACACCTTAACTGCTAAGCCATCTCTGCAGCTTGCTTTGCATTATTAAGAAGAAAACTACACTGACATTAGTGAGGATCAAATTGTCTTCTCCACAGAATGACTTAAAAGCTTGAGGTTTCTATAATACGTTCCTGTAGCACTAACTTATTCCAAAATGAATGCTCAAAACCAATATTTTCCTTAAGATAGAAGAAAGAATATAGAAATCACTAATAAACTGCAGTAATTTTGCTAATAGTTGGTTCTAACCAACACAAGTGAAAGCCAGAATACAGTGGAATAATTTCTTTAAAATTCCTGGAGGTAGTCCATGCTTACCTAAAAATTTTAAGCAAGGGGACATACTTGAATAGATGAGTCTGTAATAAAAGTGGCTTATGATAGGGGGGCTGGAGAGATGGCTTAGCCATTAAATGCTTCCCTGTGAAGCCTAAGGACCCAAGGTCGAGGCTCATATTCCCTAGGACCCACATAAGCCAGATGCACAAGGTTACACATGCATATGGAGTTCATTATCAGAGGCCAGAGGCCCTGGCATGCCCATTCTCTCTTTATCTATCTCTTTCTCTCTCTGTCTGTCACTCTCAGATAAATGAAATAAAATAAACAAAAATTTTTAAAAAGTGGTTTATGATAAGCACTGATAGATTTTACCATAAATAGATCATCACTGTAGGAAATCTTAAAGAATATATATTAGGAAAATAGAAAATAATCTGAAGAGGAATATGAAATGAAAAAAAAAACAGCCAAGGCAATATCAACATCAGAATAAATATAAGAAATAGCAAGTGAAGATAATTGTAGTAATGTTATTCAATTACTGAGGTCAAGAAACAACACAGAGTCAAAAATGACAAAATATACAGTAAAATGAAAGGGAAATAGTAACCAGAATTAACATAGGGGACTGGGCATTTAGCTTGGTTTCTTCAGTGCTTGCCTAACATGCATAAAACCCTGGGTTTAATCCACAGCATCCCAAAACCAGGCTATGTGATGTATATCTGTAATGCCAGTACTTAGGAGGTAGAGGTAGAAGGATTCAAAGTTCAAGGCCATTCTGAGCTATATAAAACTCTGTCTTATTAAAAAAAAAATTAGAGGAAGAGAGGAATGTAAGCAGTCACTGACAGTTTCCTTAAACTCTATTCAGCTTTATGTTTTCTTATGATAGATTTACACTTAAAATGCCTAGGATGATCAACTAAAAGCTAAAAAATATATCTCTCAATATAAGCAAGAAGAAGAATGAAGACAGAATCAATCAAATAAAAATAATTAATGATGACTGAAAATAAATAAAGGTACAAGAGACAAAAATCCTACAATAACATAGTGAAAACTAGAGGCACATGAATGTTATATAAATGCACTATTTAGTTGGCAAAGTTTCACACCTACATAGATGTAGCCATTTGCTCTTTATAACTGATATATTTTATATAACACTACAATTTTAGAGGAAATAAGAATGAAAATGGAAATACCAATTGTCACACAAGAAACAATTGAAGAATAAGTAATGGAAGAGAAGGAGATAAAGAAAAGGACAAGCTACTTCTAGAAGGTGTCATATACCTGTTATCACAACACTAAGGAAGCTGAATTAGGAGCACTGGGAGGTAGTGACCAGCAGTGGAAAGTTGTCAAAAATTATTTCTAGTGTTATTACTTACTGATAAAATATTTGTTTCAGGGCTGGAGAGATGGCTTAGCGGTTAAGCGCTTGCCTGTGAAGCCTAAGGACCCCGGTTCAAGGCTCAATTCCCCAGGACCCACGTTAGCCAGATGCACAAGGGGGCGCATGCATCTGGAGTTTGTTTGCAGTGGCTGAAGGCCCTGGCGTGCCCATTCTCTCTCTCTCTCTCTGCCTCTTTCTCTCTCTGTCTGTTGCTCTCAAATAAATAAATAAATAAAAATTTTTTAAAAAAATATTTGTTTCACCAAAATGATCCTTTAGTCAATACATTAATGATCATGACAAACCTGTTCTATGATAGACACATCTCTATACAATGAAAAGACAAATGAACACAGTTTACATGAAGCTAGCTATCAAGGGAAGAGATCTACTGGGAAAATTTTTATTTCTCACATGCATGCTATCTATCTATCTATCTATATTTAAAATTACTTTTATATATTAAATATATATAAAATATTTAGTGATTCAAAGGAAACATTGATATAGCTGTGCTCATAGAAGATGTTAAGTACCTATTTTCCAAATTGTTATCATCAAACAAAAGTAAGTAGCTATAAAGAAGGTAAAGGTCTAGAATATTGGAACAACATAAACTAGATGTTTAATATAATGGCCTTGCATAATCCACTGTTTTATGTAATACCCAGTAATTCATCTTAAACTTACATGAAGCATTTATATTAAATGGCATGTAATTGGTAACAGAGCAAGTGTCAGCACATTTCAAACTATTGGCTTTATATAGATGGCATTATCTGACTAAAATTTAAAAAATGTCATTAATAATAAAAAACAAAACCACAAACACTACAAAAGCAGATGTACCTAATAGTGTGTGTGTTAATGTAGTCAACACAGCAAAACTCACTAAACCCATGAAATAGGATGATAATGAGAAGAATATATCAAAACACATGACATGTAGCTAAATTGTCCTTAGTGGGTGAGGTGATTTGATTCAGGTGTCCCTTATAAACTTAGGTGTTCTGAATGCTAGGTTCCCAGCTGATGGAGATTTGGGAACTAACACCTCCTGGAGGCAGTGTATGGTTGGGGGTGGGCTTATGGGTATTACAGCCACTTTCTGCTTGCCATGTTTGGCACATTTTTCTGTTGCTATTGTCCACCTTATGTTTGTCAGAGTGTGACATCCACCCTCTGCTCATGCCATCATTTTCCCCTGCCATCATGAAGCTTCCCTTCAAGTCTATAAGCCAAAATAGACCTCTTTATTCCCACAGGTTGTTCTTGGTTGGGTAATTTCTACCAGCAATGCCAACCTGACTGCAACAATAATGTTTGCTGCCAGACATCTGACTGTGTGGCTTTGGCCTTTTGGACCTTATTTTCAAGAAGAATGTGAAACAATTTGAAACTTTAGCCTAAGAGACACCTTTCAGGGCTTGAAGGATTCTTCTGGTAAGGGGTACAAGACCTGAATGCAGTAAGGACTATTGTCTGTAAGGCTTGGCTTATGAGACTTATTAGGAAAAGGAGCTTTAGACTAGGCTAGAAGCAGCATGTGTGAGAGGCTTGCTGTTATGGCTATGTCCTGAAAAGTTGGGCAGTTATGAGCAGAGCAATATGGCACAGAAAGAAATCTTTAGGCTGATACTTCTGCCTCTTCATTTGCAATTATATGAAAGATTACAACTTTGAGATTGGGCCAGCTGGCCTACACAGGGGCAACTGGAGTAGACTCTTTTAAAGGGCGCTGAGTGCTCAAGGAGTGTCCTGTTCTTCAAAGACTGCATTATCCCCACCTGGATTAACAAATCGACATCCTACCTAGTATTATGGAGTATAAGAAAAGCAGGAAAGAGAGGGTCATTGAGTTTACACGGTGGTCTTGTGTTTTAGAAATGGCCATGGGCAGTGTGAAGCAGGTTTGCTAAATGCCTGCATGGAGACCTGATGGAGCCATGAGGTTTGTGGCTTACAATGGAGACCCAGTGGAGATGCGGGGACCAGAAGATGGTTGCTAAGGAAAGCTGCTGGTCCCGGATGAAGTTTTCCAGGATTGTAAAGTGGGATTGGAACACCAGAGACTTGTTGCTGGTTAGGATAATCAGATTTAGAGACTTGTCATTGGCTAGAGTTGTTGGTCTTGGAGCTACAGTTTGATGTTTGCCTTTCCTGTTTTAAATCTTATATTATTTGAATATTTCTTTGCTATGCCTTTTTTTTTTTTGCAATGTGAATGTTTATTCTGTGCCATTATGATTTTTTTTTTTTTGGTGGGGGTTGGATTTTTTGGTATTATGGCTCTGTTAAAAGACCTTGGGTTATCAGGGTATTTGAACATCATTAGGCTAGATTAAAAACTACAGAGATGTTTAAAGTTGGACTTTATGTATTTTATTTTATATCATGTATGGATATTAGTTTATGGGGGGTCATAGGCTGAATGTGGTAGTTTGATTCAGGTGCCCCCCCCCCCATAAACTTAGGTGTTCTGAATGCTCAGTCCACATCTTATGGAGATTTGGAAACTTACATCTCCGGGAGACAGTATTTTGTTGCAGTTGGGCTTATAGGTATTGTAGCCAATTTCCCTTTTCTAATATTTGGCACACTTTCCTCTTGCTATTGTACCCCTTGTGTTGGCCAGTGTGTGATGTCCACTCTCTGCTCATATAACCATTCTCCCCTGCCATCATGGAGCTTCTTCTCAAGTCTATAAGACAAAATAAACCCTTTTCTCCAGAATCTGCTCTTGGTCAGGTAATTTCTGCCAGCAATGTGAATCTGACTACAGCAGTTTGTTAAGTGTTGTATTAGAACAGAAGAGCTCAAACCAAGATGTTGCATATTTCACTTAAATTACAAAAAAAGTTATAATAAATTGAACATGGAATGTGTAAAATTTATATAGAACCTCTTTTTTTTTTCTTTTGGTTTTTTTTGAAGTAGGGTCTCACTACTCTAGCCCAGGCTTACCTGGAATTCACTATGGAGCCTCAGCGTGGCCTCGAACTCACAACGATTCTCCTACCTCTGCCTCTTGAGTGCTGGGATTAAAGGCATGCTCCACCACACCCAGCTTTATGTAGAACCTCTTAAAAAGTACATGGAAGTAATTATACATTCTGGGGTATGTAGTTAAGTATTGAGAAGGTATCTGCATAGATAAAAATACAACAAATATACTTGGAGAAGTTTTCAAGTGTGAGAATTTGGGACTTAAGGGTAAGATGGTCAGCTAAAAGCTGCCTCTTTGTGAGCTAGTAAAGGAATCAAAAAAGAAAATAGAATAAGAAAATAGGAGACTCTTCTCCAAAGAGAGAAAGAGAAGAGACCATCAGAAACTCATGAAGGAAGTATAACAAAACGTACAAAAGAGCTGATAAAAAGATGGATGATGTAGGGAATGAAGCCAAACACAGACTTGGTGGCCCAGATTTCTGACAGGAGAGCAAAGGCAAAAGCTGTTTCCAGAGAGTAAGTTAGAAAATATTTGAAAAGGTGGTTAGCTCTCCTCTCAGAACAAGTTACAGCTTTCACACATCTCAAAACCAGTTGCAGATTTTGATAAGACAATAATCTTACAAGCAAAGAGTATAAATCCCATGTTTGTCATACTCCATAATTCATAGGGCATCAGTCCTGAGACGTACCAATGTCCAAGGATATACATGTTATCCAGCATCCCTCAACATCCCCTGAATAAGATGATTGGTACTTAAAACATGACAGTACAGGGCTGGAGAGATGGCTTAGCGGTTAAGCGCTTGCCTGTGAAGCCTAAGGACCCTGGTTCGAGGCTCGGTTCCCCAGGTCCCACGTTAGCCAGATGCACAAGGGGGCGCACGCATCTGGAGTTCGTTTGCAGAGGCTGGAAGCCCTGGCGCTCCCATTCTATCTCTCTCCCTCTATCTGTCTTTCTCCCTGTGTCTGTCGCTCTCAAATAAATAAATTAAAAAAATTAAAAACAAAAAAAAACATGACAGTACAAAGAAAGGTCTTTCACCTGTACATATCTTCCAGCCATGATAGCTTCCCAAACTGTCAAAACACTTGGAAGTCACCTCCCACATAAACCATTAGCCACCTCATGGGATATGAAAGGGGAGTCCCAGAAAACTGGCATAACCCATTGACATAGCCCAGACCACAGACTGAAAAGCTAAGTATAGACAGGGCAGGCCTTATTAAATTGCCTTATTCTATCTTAAATGATTAGATGTTGCTGATCTTCTATCAGTTTATTTTCTCCTCAGTGAATGGTATTATAAACGGATCCCCTAAGTGCTAAGGACTGATAAGAAGATCCTTTGCATATAAGAGGGAAAAGTATATCCAAAAGAATGGATTGCTAACCTCAAAAAGAGATGCAAAAAGCACGAAAAAGCAAGGTAGCAACTACTGAATCCAGATACTAAAACAAGTAAAATGCCAGAAAATGATTTCAAAATGTTTTTGGGGTCTGGAGAGATGGCTTAGCAGTTAAGTGCTAGCCTGTGAAGCTTAAGGACCCCAGTTCGAGGCTCGATTCTCCAGGATCCACATTAGCCAGATGCACAAGGGGGCTTACGTATTGCGAGTTCATTTGCAGTGGCCAGAGGGCCTAGTGTGCCCATTCTGTCTCTCTCTCTATCTGCCTCTTTCTCTTTCTCTCTGTCTGTTGCTTTCAAATAAATAAAAATAAACAAAAAAAATTTTTAAAAAAAGTTTTTGGTAAAAAATGATCAACTTACCTGAAAGACTAGAAAAAAGCAGATGAATTAAATCCAAAACATGGAAAAGGAAGTCAATCATACGGGGTAAAAATTGAGATTTTGAGTAAATAAAACAAGTAGAAATGTTGAAAATGAATCAAATAAAAGACCATGTGGAAGGCATCACAGGTAGACTTAGCTTCAAGATACTGAAAAAAAACTAAAGATATCAGAAGATATAAAGACATCCCATGTTCTTGGATTGGTAGAATTAATTTATTGGGGGGAGTGTTACTACACTGAAAATAATTCATAAATTTAACACAGAAAACAATCCCAAGAATAGGCAAATGAGATTATATGACATGAAAAGTCACAGCCAAGCAAACAGTAATTTAGGAGAAAAGACAGCTTTAAGAATTGGAAATTTTGGTCTGGAGAGATGGCTCAGTAACTGAGGCACTTGCCTGTGTAGCCTAAGGACCCAGATTCTACTCCCCAGTACCTACACAAGCCAAATGCACAAAGTGGCACATGTGTCTAAAGTACATTTGCAGTTTTAGAAGCCCAGGTATGCCCAGCCTCTCTCTGTCTTTGTAGGTCTCCATCTCTCTCTCTCTCCTCCCTCTCTCAAATAAATATATAAATAAATCAAATACTAGAAACGAATTAGAAATCTTTGCCAACTAATCATCAGATAGGAGATTAATATGTGACATAAAACAACTAAATATTAAACAGCAAAACAATCACCTAAAAACAAGAGGACTAATAAACTGAATAGACAATTGCCAAAAGAAGAAACACAAATAATAAATACTAGAGAAAGGGTTATAAAAAAGATAAGATAAACAAAAAATTAAATTGCCTTGAGATTCTCCTTTATCCTAATCAGGATGGCCATCATCAAGAAAGATAACAACAAATGTTAGCAAGCATGTGGGGAAAGACGAACCCTCACGTGACGGAAAGTAGAGGGAGGAGCCACCAGGGGGCTGAAGGGAACTAACTAGATGGAGCAGGTCGCATAGAGTAAAGTAGTGGGGAAGGGAATGGATGAGAGAAAACAGTATAATGGCATTTTAGAAAAAGTTTTTAAAAAGTTATCAGGGATAGTGACAAAGAGAAACAGGCAGGGGGGGGGAGAGAGAGAATGAATGAAAGTGGGAGTGCCAGGGTCTCCTACAATTGCAAACAACCTCCATTTGCATGCCCTACTTTGTGCATCTGGCATTACATAGGCACTGAGGAATTAACCCAGAATATCAGCTTTGCAAGAAAGTGCCCTTAACCGCTGAGCTATCTCCCCTGCCCTAGTGACATATATTTATGAAGATGCCATGGTGAAGCACATTACTTTGAATGCTAAACTGAAAATTATTTTTATTTATTTTTATTTTTATTTATTTATTTATTTTTTGGTGGTAGGGTTTGAGGTAGGGTCTCACTCTAGCCATGGCCATCCTCCTACCTCAGGCTTCCAAGTGCTAGGATTAAAGGTATGCACCACCATGCCCAGTTTAAAAATTATTTATTGCATCAGACTATGTTTGGCACTGCCAGGCACAGGCTGGAGCCTTCAGGAGACAGGCCTGAGCTTCTAGGCAAGGCTAAGGATCCCCAGGCTACAGGAGCCCACTCCCTCTCCAAGCCCAGCACACCTGAATTTAGGTTTTATTCATATCCCTGTGACCTTTGGCCAGTTGCCTAGGAAACTCCTCATCAGCCAGCAGCCTTCTCACAGCCCATCCCCTTGTGACCCTCTTCCCACCACTATGTAGATCACCTGACTCTCCCTACCTGCTCCGATGAACATTGGCTAGCAACCTTTGAACACACCAATCCCCTTAGGAACCTCTTCCCACTCTCAACTGCTTATAAGCCCATTTCCCTATTGAATAAACGGAATTACTCTCTGAAGTCATCTCCTGTGTGTACATCCCTGCCGTGCATGGTTGCCTGCACACCTTAGGGGAACTGAGGCCTCCTCGAGGATCCAGGGACCCACAAGACATTACCATGAAAAAATACAGTTTAAAATTTCAGTGGGCTGGAGAGATGGCTTGGTGGTTAAGGTATTTGCCTGTGAAGCCTAAGGACCCAGGTTTGATTCTCCAGGTTTCATATAAGCCAGATTAACAAGGTGGCACATGCATCTGGAGTTTGTTTACAGTGGCTAGAGGCCCTGGCATGCCCGTGCCCATTCTCTCCTTCCCCCTCTCTAATAAGTAAATATTAAAAATAAATAAATAAATACAATTTCAGTGAAGAAACTTATAGAAAAAGGAAAAATGATAAAACTAGTTCAAAACAAAGTTAAATCACTAAGTGTTAATCTACATATTAGTATAGATATTTCTTCAAAGAAATAAATCTGAGTTCATGTGGTTTTAGAGTTAGGGAATATATGGTTCAAATCTTTACCACATTTTATTAGAGAAAAATGTAAAAGTATACAGAACATCCACATGTATTTAAAGATAAGAGTTAAATACTAGATCACCATTAGGCAATGTATTTATAAAACCAAAAGAAAAGAATTTCATAAAATTTAAAACATATTATACCACTATAATATACTATGAATACTGAAATGTTAGTACTCTTATTATATAAAACAATAGAATCACACCACTTTACTGGAAAAAAACAAGCATACACATACATGCATGCCACACACATAAACACACACATTAAAAATAATGCTTACAGAAATGGGAACTGGTGGTATAAACCTAGCATCCCAGCACTCAGGAGGCTGAGGCAGAAGGATGGCAAACTTGAGGGCATCCTGTTTGATCCTGTCTCAAAACAACAAAATGATCATTATAGGAAAACTGGGAAGCAGAGTAAAATTTATATAATGGCCTTAATTCAATTGACAAGTATCACTATAAAAGCTGCAATTAATTATAAACCTGTACTCACTCAGAGACTGTTTATGAAAAAATAGTTCAACCTTTGTTATAGAAAATTATATTTAAAAGCACAATAAGATGCTCTTGCTTTTCTTCATTTACTTAACTCTTTATGTAGCATTTTGTACACTCATGGTGTGTAAACATTTTTGATTGTGATTTGTTGCAAACTCACCTGGTAACATGCCTGAGAACTACTGAAACATATCCAAAGTATGAAACTTATCCAAGGGATTAAAGGATAATATATCACTCAAGAAGAATCCATTTTACAGTTCCCTTTTTCCTACTGAATGTATGTTCATGAAAATATTATATATAATTTAATGTCATTAAAAAGTTACTGCAGGACTGAAGAGATGGCTCAATGGTTAAACATACCTCTTTTGAAATCCCGATGGCCTGGGTTAGATTCCCCAATGCCCAGGTAAAGCCAGAGGCACAAAGTGGTGCATGTGTCTGGAGTTCCTTTGTAGTAGTGGCACTAGCCTAGACCCTGGCACATCCATCCTCATTCTCTGTCTCACTCTCCTGCTCATTCTTTCTGTCTGTAATCCTCTCTCTCTCCAAATAAATATATGATATTTAAAAAATAGGTTAGTGTAAACTTATTCTTTGAAAGGAAGGTTATCACAGGGGCTGATGCTGTGTCTATGAACCACTAAAGCTGGATCCCAGCGTGAGCACATGGAGATCTGGGAGCAAGTATTGCTTTTCCACTCCTATTTAAAGTTTGTTTTATTGATAGGAATTTTATGATGAGAGTTATATGTGTATATGACATACTTACTAAATACTATTAAATAAACATGTTTAAATATATGGGAATGGGAAACTATGAAATTTAAAACTCAATCTTCATAGTGTGCGGAACTAGCAGTCTAGTGGATTTAGATTAATCGTAAACATGCAGTTCACATGTTGGTCTGTTCTTCACTTAAATGCCTACATAGTAACATTTCAGCTTTATATCCCAAGTTAAAATATTTAGGAACATTATGCATATTTTGACAAAAGTCAGCTTTTACTTCTCTTACATGGTATGAATTACACTATCACATAGTCTTCTATTTTCCTCTGAAGTGTGTAATGCTTTGCTCTGTGATGGGGAATTATAAAGCATATTTTAACTGCAGTTTGATCATATCTTTAAATATCTATGACACTTAAAATAACATACATGACTATATCTTAACTGAAAATTGAAATTCAGATATTTATGAGTTAATTCAGTAACATTAATGAAGTATTTTAGATTATCCTAAATATAACAGAGGAATGTTACCTAAAGTGTTTGCCAACAAACAAAATAGTCATGCTATGAATATAATATGCTCTATTGTGAAGAGTTCATTAAGACTCAGCTAACTTGCCATAACCTTTGACCTATGAACTTGTACATGCTAATGTTTTTGAAATCAAGATATATTACAAGTTCAATCATAAGAGTGTCACAAAAATGACAACTTTATAGAAACTGTGATCTCTTCCTTCTGTAACTTCAGGTTATTTCGTGCTAGAAGTGCCATCTAAATGGTTTTTAGGGCTATTCATGAGAGGATCTTTGTTGTATGGCTCCTGGGAGGTAGGTATTACTATGCTCTTTAACACAGTGGTGAGCTAGGCACAGCAGCTACCGTCCTAGATATTTAGTCTTGTATTAAGGAGAGATGAATGTCACCCCAGAAGAGCAATAAATGATTCTTTCAAATATTGAAAAGTAAGTAGGAAAATGTGCCTAAAATCCAAGAACATTATAGCTAAGTTGTTGAGGAAGTCTCTCTGATGATGTATTTTTTTTTTCTCTAGATCCATTGTAAAAGGAAAAAAAAAATGGAGCTAGAGAGATGGCTTAATGTTTAAGGCACTTGCCTGCAAAGCCGAAGGACCTAGGTTTGATTCCCCAGGATCCACATAAACCAGATGGACATAGTGGCACATGTGTCTTGAGTTTGCAGTGGCTGAGGCCCTGGTGTGCCCAGTCTCTCTTTTTTCTCTCTCTCTCTCCCTCCCACTTTCTCTCTCTCTTTCAAATAAATAAACATAAAATATTATTATTTATTTCTATAGTAGACCCCACAGTTTGCTGAGATAAACTTCCAAACCAGGCACTGTTATGGAGGAAGGAATGTTTATTTGAAGCTTAGAGATCCAGGTGATGTTCCATAATGACAGATGTGGGCTGGGGAGATAGCTTAGTGGTTAAGCGCTTGCTTGTGAAGCTTAAGGTCCCTGGTTCGAGGCTCGATTCTCCAGGACCCATGTTAGCCAGATGCACACAAGGGGGCACACACATCTGGAGTTCAAATTCGCAGTGGCTGGAGGCCCTGGTGTGCCCATTGTCTCTCTTTTTCTTTCCCTCTTCCTCTCTCTGTCTATCGCTCTCAAATAAATAAATAAAAATAAACATAATGACAGACGTTGGCCTGCTCTTACAGAACCAAAACAGAGAGAGAAAAAAGCCACACCACACAGCACACTTCGGGAACTCCAGGGGTTAACAGGCACTTTGCCAATCTTTATATTAGAATTTCAAATTCAACCCCACACCTTAGGGCTGGCTGGACCCTAAGATCCACCCAGTGATACCTCCTTTACCCAGGTAGCTGAAAATCTAAGTTTTTTATAAAACTGAATCTACTGGGGTACTTCCACTTAAGCTACCACAATGTCTGAGAATGAAAGTTTTCCAGGCAGAGGGAAATGACTGGCATAAAGTCTTAAGAAAGATCAGATATTACCATTTTTGAGAAACCAAAATAACAGCATGAAGCAAGCGGGGGTGGGGGAGGGGGGATATCTACAAGCAGAGGTAAACAGGAAACACAGCAGGTTAACATAAACAAATAGATTGAGACCCTCACTGTGTACATCAGGAAAGCACTTTGAATCATGGCAGGGTTTAAAAATTGAGCAGAAAAGAGCCTGAAGTCAAAGAACAAAATGTAAGTAATCCTGGAGGAAAGCCAGAGGAAACAACCGATGAAGCCAGGAATGAAATGTTGAAGTGAAAAAAGAGGGAACGACTGGTGTGATACAAGGGATGAGATGCCAGAGTGATTTCAAAAACAGGATCTCAGCTGACAATGAAGGGAGCAAGAACTACCTGGGATAGATAGGAAATAACCTGGACAAACAGAATAGAACTCACAATAAAAAGCTTAGATGTTGATATAACCTGAGTCCTCAGTACAGCCGGGAGGAAATTGAGATTTTAGAGATGTCACAGTGATGATAGATAAATGAATATATGGAACCAAAGTGAAGGAAACAATAGCAGGGAAGAAGAGTGGGGGAAATCTAAAGGTTTCTTGTCTGGTTTCTTTATTATGGAAGGAAGCCATGACTGTTTGACAAAATAGACACATTTTCAAACTCACCTGACTGCCCCTAGGCTACTCCAATGGAGAACCATTTACACTAGCCTGCAGACAGCCACCTACTCACCCTGCATAAATGGGCTAACTAGCCTTCTGTTCTTCATTTCTGATGTCTTCCTTCTGAAGTGGAATAACACATCATGACACAGGTGACAGATCTGGTTTCCTGAAAGGGCTCAAGAATGGATGCTGAGGATTTTTTGTGGAGAGTTGCTGGGTGAGACAGATATAATCTCCTGTGGGTGGAGCTCTGAGCCTTAAGACACCAGCTTTTCTCCTACTATGGACAGTGAGTAGCTTCTGTGTACAGACTGAAGATAGTAATGAAGCAGAGAAGTTGGAGAAGTGTGGAGCTTTGTGTAGCAGATGACAGCATCAGTAGCCCCCACACTCAGTGATCACCTTGCACATTGCAGAATATCCCTTTGCTTCTTAAGAAATTTACTTTTACATCTTCATCACAGCTTTTAAATAAAGAGTAGATTTTTTATTTTATTTTCTTTTTCTTTCTTATGAGTAGTTTATTTTATTTTATTTATTTATTTTTTTTTTTTAGGAAGAAACTGGGCCAGCCCCAGAGAGAGAGGTGGTATTGTTGATATTACTGGTCAGCAGGGACTATGTCACTGACTTTTCTTTTGCTGGGACTTGCCCTGCAGATCTATCATATTTACTAGCCTTGCTTCCCCTGATTTTCCATGATATCTCCCCCATCTCCAATTTCTTTGCCAAAAGAGTCACATAGGATTTCAGAGGAAGTAGCAGTGCCTATGGGGATGGCATCTTTCCTCTCTACCGGAGTAGTTGTTTTTGTCTTTTGAATTTTCTATTCTTGTCCTTGTCGTTGTGATCTAATGGGAAGCCTGTGGTCTTGTGCTGGGAGGCCACACTGTCATTTTCCTGACAATTAAAGACTTTTCCTTTCTGTTTGGAAGAGATAATTCTAGCTGAGAGCAGCAGTAGCACTTTGTTCTGATGGAACCCTCTGGGTTCCTTAGAACTCATGTACTGTGTGTGTGCGGGGGGGTGCTCATGTATACACTGGAGGCTTTATTTCAGAATTTCATATGCTGAAGTTTATATACCTTTGTGTTATGATCATTTTAAGGAAGACATCATAAGCAAAAGGTTGGTTTTTTACCAGCTGCCAGACTTCACAAATTATTCAAGTTGAGTGGTTTTATCTGTTTGGCTGTTCACAGAGTCCTGATCCTCTCAGAAAAAAAATCTCCCTAGACAGCTGCTTTCTTGTACAGGACCTTTAGACCTTTTGCCTTGGAATATGAGTAAGTCAACAGAAGACTTCTTATGGCCCCAAAAGGTAGCATGCTCTGTATATACTGTAGACTCGCTTCAGAAAATGTGGCCTGCAGACCAATATCAGCAGCATCTCCTATGAGCTTAATAGGTGTGAAGCTATTGGAGCTCAGCCCCAAGCCTGGTGAATTTAAACAAGATTCCACATTTTTCACATGTACTTAATACTTGGGAACTTTTATTATAGAGGGGAAAAAACAAAAAAACAAAACTTTGCGCCTGGTTTTCTTGCCATGTCCTTAGCACAGCCATTTAGCTTCTCTGGAAATTACCAGCTCATTTGTAAAAAATGTTTCTGAAATGTTTATACCTATATTATCTGGGCTGTTCCATGGAATTTGAAAAGTACTCTTTGAAGGTAACAGGTAAGCCCTAATGTCATGTGAAAGAAAGTGGTTGTTTTCAAGAGAGGCTCAAAAGAGTCCAAGACTGTCAGTGAGATAAGACCCTCCTAGACTAGAACCAAACCCTGCTAGAAGGAGGAGGATGGAACAGGCAGCTCTCCTAATTTCCCTTTCACATCTTATATTTCTTCCCAGCCCAGTGCCACCCAACCCCACTGCTCAGCATTCCTGTTCTTACTTGTCGTTGGCTCTGCTTCTCCCTCCTACAAAGATAGGCGAGGCCAGGGAGAAACAGGGTGAACTGCTTCATTTGTGGGTGTACTTACTGGATTATACTGAGGTTTATGGCACCTTAAAGGAGTCATGGAGAATCCCTGCCAGGTTGATTCCTATAGGCATAATTTTTGTAACTCACTTTCTTATGTAAGACTTACTTAGGAAGGGAAATAAGAAAAGTAGAACCACATGGTCAAAACACATTGAATGGGGACTGGAGAGATTGCTTAGCAGTTAAGACACTTGCCTACCAAGTCAAAGGATCCCGATTCAATTCCCCAGCATCCATGAAAGCCAGATGCACAAGGGGCACATGCATCTGGAGTTTATTTGCAGTGGTTACAAGCCCTAGTATGCTCATTCTTTCCTTTCTTTCTCTCCCTCCCTCCTTCCCTCCATCCCTCCCTCCCTCCCTCTTTCTCTCTCTCTCTCTCTCTCTCTCTCTCTCTGTGCCTCACTTTCTCTCTCTCTCTCTCCCTCTCTCTCTCTATCAAGCAAATAAGTAATTTAAAAAAAGACACATTGAATGGTTTTTAAACATGACATGAGTGTGTGGCCTCCCACATACTTCAAAATATTTCTATCTTGAAGTCTGTACACTGAGTTACCAGCATACCATTCACATGCTAGTGAGATGCTAGGACCTGAAAATAAAAGGTCATGTACAAAGTTATTTTTTGGCCTGGCATGCTATTTTATGTTTCCCTGTTATATGTGCATATAAAAATGTTAATGTTCTGACTAGTACTTATATTAAATTATTCACATACTTGATAGTATTGATGAGCATTTTTAAAAATGTTTTATTTGCTGGGTGTGGTGGTGTATGCCTTTAATCCCAGCACTCAAGAGGTGGAGGTAGAAGGATCTCTGCGAGTTCAAGGCAACCCTGAGGCTACATAGTGAATTCCAGGTCAGTCTGGACTGGAAAGTGAGAGCTTACCTCAAAAATCATATATATATATATATATATATATATATATATATATATATATATAATCCTATATATATATATATATATATAATCCTATATATATATATATATATATATATATATATATATATATATATATATATAGCTGGTTATGCTACATATATATATATGTATAATTTATTTATTTGAGAGAGAGAGAGAGAGAGAAGCAGATGGGAGGGAGATGGGCCCATCAGGGCCTCCAGCCATTGCAAATGACCTCCAGACACATTAACCACCTTACACATCTAGGGAATCAAACCTGGGTTCTTGGGCTTTTTTGATAACACAGAATAGAATTTGTATAAGTTTTAACATTTTTGTGTCATTATTTTAAATTGCCTAGCCTCCTTTTTCATTTATGTTAGTAATGCCTCTGTATAATTTTATTGTAGTAAAAATGATAACTCCATGTGTACAATATTTCTTTTCAATTATCGCTATTAACGTTTGCCAACTTTTACTCCATTTTATTAGCTTATCATAATAAAATTTTTCATATGGATCATTTATTCTCTGTGCTTTGGTTTCAGTTTGGGTGTGGTGTGTGTACGTGTGTGTGTGTGTGTATGTGTTATATATTACAAAAAGAATGATTTCTCTTCCAGAGATGGACATACTTTTTTTAAACTATTTTATACTTTCTCTACATATGAACATATGAACAATGCTATAAAATTGTAAAGAAAATTGATTATACTTCTTAAATTCTTTTTATAAAAACAAACTTTTGTAATTGTCTGCCTTCATACCCAGGAACATGCTTCCCATCATGTCTTTTTGAATCTGTCAGAAGATTCGTCTGATGTTTTCTGTGGTACACCCAGAAATTTTAGGTTACTTCATGTCTCACCGCTTGGAGCATTATTATATTAAATTCAAGCATTACTAAAGTTAACAGAAGAGCCCTAGGCTAAAGCTGGTTATGCTAAGCATAACCGCAGGAGCTCCCAGCCTGATCAAAGATAGAAATTAAAGCTCATGGAAGAGCAAGCTAACATAGAGATGTGCACTTAATATTTTAGATCACAAGAGCACTGATTGCAGAATATAATCATCTCCACTTAGAATAAAAACTGAGAGAAATCAACCTTTAGTCTAAGGGAAGATTAATTTCCAAGTGACAAGATCCCAATATATTTGTCTAGTGGTTGTTTTAATCAGATGTTCTCTTCCTCAGGGCAACATCAGTCTGTCCTGGAGCTGTGTGGTTTTATGAGTTTCATATCCCATACTCCTTCATGATTTCATCATTGTGGATTGGTCATGGTTCACTTTTATCTTTTGACATCTGGAAGAAATAAACAGTACAATTTGTATGGAGTGACATCCCCTTAGAATTTTTAGAATTCCACATCCGTTCCCTTCACCACAGGTAAATTAGCCATGACTGGGTTTCAGAGGAGACAAAGGGGAGAAGATGTCCTGATGCTATCAGCACTTCTGGAAGGTTTAATCCAACAGCTGAAGTGGAAATGATGAATGACATCATCATTCCTGACCAATCAAGCAGGAGAAAGTGACATAGCAGGGAAGAACACTTTAGTCTGTTTTATTTATCTCTTTTTATAAAATTTATAGTGCACTTATTTTGAAAAATGTTAGAAAGATCCTCTTGGGTTTGAATCTCTGGGGACAACTTTGTTTTGGATTGCTTTGTCAAAATTATTGAGAAACTACCATAGGAGGAGAAATCCAATGAATAATGGAAAACAAAAGTAAAATTAGTTTTATATCATCCAAATAATTTTGACATTTTAAAGAGAATGATGATGCTTTAATTTTGTTCCTCCCCTTTTCTAGAAAGCCAACTTTCTATGAAAGTAATTAGAAGGTCACGATTTTATAGCCAGCAATATCAAAGCTACTATAAAGGAAAGATGTCATCAAAAGGGATTCCCCGATTCTCTCAGTGGTGCTATACAGGATCGATAAAGTGAACATTGTAAATCTTGTATAAGAACCAAGTGAAAAGTCAATACTATACTAATTTTTTTTCATGAAAAACCTTCCTTACTTGAAAATGTATTTAGGTAGGTTTCTATATCTTAGGCCCTTAATAGTGATACTGAAAATGATATTTGAGGTACAGTATTACTTGCTACACCTCAGGAAATTCCCTAGACATGAGTGAAAGAGTTTGATGGAGGATACCTAGTCCCTAGGTAATTATCTAGGATTCAATTGATAACAACTGGGCCTTAGTAAAGAATAGTGTTAGCAAGGAAATATAGACATCATAAAAAATTATTTTTTTCTGCAACAGAGAAAAAGATAAACTAGAGGCAAGCATGGAAATGGTTTGAATCAAGTAGTCTTCTGGGGCTAGAGAGATGGTTTAGAGGTTAAGTCACTTTCCTTCAAAGCCTAAGTATCTAGGTTCAATTCTCAAGTACCCACATAAGCCAGATGTACAAGGTGGCATATGTATCTGGAGTTCATTTGCAGTTGCTAGATCTGGAGTCTGGATCTGCAGCATGCAGGTAAGACCCAGAAGTTTGAGCTGGTTTCTGTATTGCAAGCCTTGCTAAAGTGCTATGGAAGGTAGTGACAGAAAAACCTACTACCTCAAAGGCTGGATAGCCTGGTTAACTGGATGATGAACAATGAGAGACCCTGCCTTGAATGAGGTAGATGACAAGAATAATACTGGGAAGTTTTCCTCTGATCTTCATATGTGCACTGTGACTTGCATGTGCCCGTACTCGCACAGGAACACATACACATGCTTACTACACATTATACAAACACCCTACACACAGCCTTCATAGGTACCAAGTTAAACTGCATGGAAATATTGTCCATCATCAGCTGCAGCAAAAGCAGCCACTGAGAAGTCAATAACAGGCATTGTCAGCATTGTTAGATTGTCACATATTTAGACTGGATGTATAAACCTAAACCTCAATGAATTGTCTGAAGCATGGAAGTTCTCAATACCTATTAGGTGAATAAATAGTGGCCTGTACCCTTCATTAAATATCAGCTGAGTATCCACTAATAACATTGTGTAACATTCTCTCTTCTATCACAGAACTCACAGAGAAGACTAAAATAATGTTCCACATGAGGTTTTGAATTAATTTTCCCATATAACAATGTGAAAGGATTCATTCTCCAGCAAGGTTTTGAATGAGATATTGAATCTGGACACCTTGTCCTTTTCTGCAGGTGTAACACCCACTTCTCTAATGCAGGACTTCCAATGTAGTATCTCCCTCTGATTTAATTTTACTACCTTTCCATTACCCCCATTCCAATGCACTACACAAAATACTATTATATTAATGAACTCTTAAGATTTTCTTCATATTGCCATGTTTTGTTGTGTTGGTGTTTAAGCTTCCTACCCAGGCCCCAGCTGGTGAAGATTTTGGGAAGTAGAGCCACGCTGGAAGAGGGGTGTCACTGGAGATGGACGTGGAGCCTAACCCTACTGGGTGTTCACAGCCAGATCTCTCTTGCTGTTTGAAATGTGGTGTGAACGGGCTGTCAAGCTTTTTCCCACTATGATAAAGCTTCTCCTTGAAAGTGTATACCTGAAATAAACCCTTACCTCCCATAAACTGCTTTGTTCATATGTTTTGTCTCAAAAGTTAACTGCCACATCCCAAAATGATTGATGTGTTGGTGGTACGGTGGTATTATGGGGTTTTGTTCAAAGTTCTTATGCCTTTGGGCCAACTACCTTAGAAAGAATTGAGGAGGTTTACTGAGACCTCTGTGCTCTGTAAAAAGCGAATCCTTGTAAAATGAGCCTGACACTTGAGTTGTTCTCTGAAATGTTGTTTGGTAATATGATCCTTCACTTGCTCCTACTGCCTATCACTTGTGCTGTGCTGATGCCAATGCAATGGCCCTGACTCTCAAGAACTGTGAGTTAAGTAAATATCTCTATAAAGTTTTCTTGTTTCATGTTTGTGTTATAACAAAATTGTACCAAAATATACTACTTCATAATGTAGTTACATATTAAATTCATTCCTAAATTGTCCATGCTATTAAGTAGTAAGATTCTTAGAAAGAGAACTCCATTCTAATGTGCCTTCCTACAATCCCGAAAGTTGATGTGCACAAGTCTAGGGTGGAATGGGTAAAGAATCCTTGGATATAATTGTGCCTCAGGGTATTCCTACCCATTTCTGTGGCCCTTACAATCTTTCTATCCACTGTTTTCTCAGTGGAAAATGTTTTCTGAGCCATGAAACACCTGTTGGCAGTCTTATATAGGATTTACTTCTTTGAAACCTCTGGAGTTTTGCTTTGATAGATTTTTATTGATCAACGTTTCTGTCTCCATTACCCTGAAGCTGGTTGTCAGGCTCACAGTAAGACAGTATTCATGTCACCACTTCCTCCTCAATTTCGCCTGGGCCCTAGCAGATGTGGTAGAGATGGCATATCTTGTGGTGGGCAGTCAGCTATCAAAGGGTCTTATTAATAAATATTGGCTCACTTCCATTTTCTTTGCCATCTATAAAACAGTCTATAACCAAGAGTGATAGTAGCTTGACTTAAAGGGAGTATTCAAAGTTAATGGAGAGTTTTGGTGTGCAAGTCCACACTTACTCTCCAGAGAGCAGTAGGGTCTTCTCTCTGAAGTATGAGCTTCCTCACCATGGAATATAAGTTCTGTCCCACTGATCAAACCTCACGTCCAATCAGAGAACAGTTGGTTACCTGCAGAGGCTCTGTCACTATTTCACAAATGTGCACTTCTTGTCAGGCTGGCTGTTTTTTTAATATGCAGGGCCCCTTGCCAACTCACTTTGTTGGTGATCATTGTTCCCTGGTGACTATCACAGGGATCTCCAGCACTATTTGGCTTAGCCAGGGTAGATCCCCTTTGGTTCTAGCATAGAATTTCAGTGTCCTGTGACAGCAGCCTGTAGCGTCTTCAGTAGTAAGGTCTTTCCTCTAGCTCTGACAGGAAATCAACTGTAATGACAATGGCCTCCATTGTTTTGGGGATCTCATGTGTTTCCTTAGCCAACAGCTCACTGTGGTAGGCAACCCAATTGTGGTTCTGGGATATACAAGCCAAAGTTTGTTGTTTTAAGGTTAAGACTTTTCCACCTTTTATTCAGCCTGATCCCTCCCCTTTTATTGGTGGTTATATCTTGTAGAATGTTAGTCATAGTAAGGTTATTTTTAATACTTTTATTATTTATTTATTTATTTGAGAGAGAGAGAGAGAGATAGAGAGAAGGAGAATACACACACCAGCGTTCAAGCCACTTTAAATGAATTCCAGATGCATGTGCCAATTTGTGTATCTTGGTTACATGGATACTGAGGAATCAGACCTGGGCCTTTAGGCTTTGCAGGCAAGTGCCTTAACCACTGAGTCATACCTCTACCCCAGAGTGACGGTTTTTATGAAAGTGACTCATGTTGTCTTATCTTTGTGTACTACCCTCCCTGCCCCCTCTACCCCTACCCTCCGTGCCACTCCTACTTCTGAAATTCTGTCCCTCCTCCAATCTGTCAGGTAACTCCTCTTCTCTCTCCCTATTTTTTCCTTCTATTCATCTAATTCTACTTTTATGCCTATATTCCTGGTGCTTACTACCATTTGCATTCTATTATAATTATCTTTGTAAAATTTCAAATTATTTTAAAGCAACAATCTGTACCTGAAGACATGAAGCTATAAGCAGAAAATTTATGAAGGGTTTTGAGAATTCCATTTCATTTTATCTAATTTATAAAATGTGTTAATAGTAGCATCTATCTAGAATTTGGTATTTGGGGTAAATATTTATTTGCCCCAATAATATAAAACATATGTTTCATAGTAAACATACAATCTTTAATAATCTTAAATTTTTAGATTTATTCTTCAGTTTTAAATAAGCAATTAAAAACCAACCACTAGAACATATTTCACCCTTAAAAAATACTAAAATTCAGGGTTTTAAATTTTTATAAATTTCTTTTATCTTTTAAATATATTCTATTTGAGAGAGAGAGAGACAGAGAGAAAATCAGAGGAAAGGGGTATGTCAGGGCCTCTTGTCGCTATGAAAGAACCCTACATGTATTTGCCACATTATATTGTATCTATGTTTTGTATGTGGTTACTGGATAATTATTGAACCTGAACCATTAGGTTTTACAAGCAAGTACCTTCAATTGCTGAGCTGTCCTCCTAACCCATAGTTTTTGTTTGATTTGTGTGAACTAAAAATTTCTTTGTCCAAGCCAAAATATCATACTCTTAACATTTTAAATACAAGTAGGACTTTTAATCAGTTACATTTATAAATTGAGTTTTAAAAACTCAAGTCCAGTTTGTAAGTCTTTATAAATCCATGTGTTATTGTGGCTTTTAAAAATATTTCATTATTTTATTATTAACCAACTGCTATTGATTTGGCTGATCTGCTCAGTGGAATGGAACCCATAGCTGGAGCTGGGTAGCAAGTCAGAACCAGATCCAAAATTGAGCCCACTCTCCATTATCAAACTACCACCAATCATGGGCAAAAAGGAGGCTTACACCTATTAAATTCCCTCTAAAAAAATAATGGTTATCCTATTTATCTGGTGATAAGTTTACTTCCTATAGGAGAATCTGCTTCTCTTTTTTAGATACACACAGATCCTAAGGAGAGAACCACCCCATCATACTTCAAAAGGGCCCCAGCTGAAACTAAGAATAACTGGAGAAACAAGCAAGTGTGGTGTTTTCTTGGTGAATCTGGTACCAGCACAAGGGTGAAGGAGATCGACACAGAGAACAATGAACTCCTACCAAATCTGATATCCAGAGACACAGAGACTCCAAAGACCTCATCACTGAAGCAGACCTAAAATGAACCCAACATGGCTCAGGGGAATTTGCAGAAGAGGGGGAGGAATGACTGTCAGAGCCACACATTGGGTCATGATACACAGAGTCATTTCCTCCTACCCATGACTGATGGCTAACTCCAAAATGTATGACCCATATACCCCAACAAGGAAGGGCCAGGGGATAGGGGGAGGACAGGGAGGAGGCTAACAATGGTACCAACTTGACTGTATTCACTGAGTACATTAGATCATTCATTCTACAACCCACTTGAGAATTCTGGGAGAAGAGATTAGAAGAAGGGGCATCTCAACTAGGGCCTAAGCAAGAGGATCTTGTTGAATTGCAGAGGTCAGGAGGAAGGTTGCTCTAAATAGTGACTGTGGATCATGCTGCAGCATTGCAAAAGAGCTCAGGTCATTCAAAATAAAGTTCAGTGGAGGCTCAGGAGTGCATACCCTGAGATGTACCTATACAAAATGTATTTTATTATTTGCAAGACAGAAAGGGAATGAGAATGGGGATGTGACAGTGATAGAGAGAGAGAGAGAGAATGAGAATGGGCACACCAGGGCCTCCAGCCACTGCAAATGAACTCCAAACACATGTGCCACCTTGTACATCTAGCTTTATTTTGGTATAGCGGAATTGAACCTGGGACATCAGGCTTTGAAAACAAATGCCTTTTTCTTTTCTCACTCTAACCCAGGCTGACCTGGAATTCACTATGGAGTCTCAGGGTGGCCTCAAACTCACGGTGATCCTCTTACCTCTGCTTCCCAAGTGAAGGGATTAGAGGCATGCGCCACCATGCCTAGCAAGCAAGAAAATGCTCTTAACCACTAAGCAATGTCCAAAGCCCATGGCTTGTTTTCAATAAACTCTTTAAGCACAGTATTATGTAATAGCTACTAATATAAAGGTAATGGTGGGTTATATCTGAAGTGATCTCAGAGACTGTTTCAAATCTTAAAACACCCAATGTAGAATACAGTGGTATTTAAGGATAAAAAAGAAATTCTATATGAATTTGGCACCATTAAGAATATAATTTTAGATATGTTTGATAGATGATACAGCAAATGCTACCATTGTTGAGAATTAAGTAAAATATGCAATGGAATTAAAGAATATGTATTTCCTGACACAATTAAAGACTCTGGCACATATTATTAATAAATATTTTATGTATTTAATGAAGTGATAGGTTTTCATTTGAATTTGTCAGTAAAGCATCTTCTTATTTTGTGCTGAGTAAACTTCATCTGATACCCTATAGTAATTTTGTTTCACTTGGCCCTAAATACAAGTTTGACTTTGAAATGTTTACTTTCTTTATAACATAATAAACAGAGCTTCTTGATATAATATCTCCATCAAGAGTTTAGATCAGCCGGGCGTGGTGGCGCATGCCTTTAATCCCAGCACTCGGGAGGCAGAGGTAGGAGGATCGCCGTGAGTTCAAGGCCACCCTGAGACTACAGAGTTAATTCCAGGTCAGCCTGGACCAGAGTGAGACCCTACCTCAAAAAACAACAACAACAACAACAACAACAAAAGAGTTTAGATCATTTGTGCTCTATAAGCACAGTAATATAATATTCTCCAAATAATGGTTTAAAGGTGTTGACTATAAATACTGATAAAAGGTGGAACCAATATAGCAAGAACACTAACATCCACTACAAGTATAGAGTAGGTAGTAAATTGTTGCTTTTATACTCAGATTATCTAAAACACTTATGATCAACTAAATATGCCCCTTGTGTTTATCTATAGATGTAATTTTTTTACAACCTTTTAATACAACCTCTTCTCAGTTGGTGTATAGGAATATATCTAGCATTAGTATAGATATATGGGAAAATCCATACCATGTAACCATAAGTCATATATGATTGACCTAGGTTGACACTGTGAAAACTGTGAATCAAGAGGAGTGGGATTTGTGGGACTACACCATACACTGGCAAGAACTGAGCAGAGAACATCTGAGGTTATCAAGTAAACAGAATGTAACGATCCATAATACTGTAGAATAATAGCTTGTAGCAAGCTCCTCTTCTCTTCAGAAATATTACATCACATCTAATCAGTTCTCCATAAGAGTTAATAAGCTTAGTTACTGGATTTCAAAATCTATATGAACTCATGAGTTTTGATAGACGCTTTAAAAGTTCAGGCTTGTATATCAGGGCTGCATTATTTGGGCAACTTTTATGAGCATCCCAACCCAATACTTACAGATGTGGAGCTATTCATTGTCCTTTCCACCCACAAATGGTATTATCCTGCAGCACTCAGAGACGCTGTCTACAATTCCGAATCTCCACTACGACAATCATGCCAGTGTCGTCTGAGAATGGGCTGATCCTTGTATAAATGCTCATCTCAAGCTTGTTCAGACTTCATTTTCCACAGTTTCCATTCTAAGTGAACAATTGGATGGTACCAGTTTTGGAAGTGTCTCACTGGACATCCAGAATTCTAAGGAGTGCATTCTCTTTGAACTCTACTCTAGTTATTCTCCCTCTAATTAAGCACTGGAAACTCCTGAAACCCAGACAAATAGCTGTCTTTATGTGTAAATAAACTATGGGATTCATGAAATCATACTTTAGTTATCTCTGTATTGTAATCATGTATAATACATGTGATACTTTCTATTCCTGTGGTTTAAGCATAATATCTCCTCTTTTAATTTCTGATTTCTTTATTTATATCTCCTCTTTATTTTCACAAATCTAGCATAGACTTTCCAATGCTTGTCTTTTCAAATAATTGACATACATACATTTTATTTATATATACATTTTATTAATTTCTTTCACTTTGCTTTGTTCTGAAACAGAGACTTGTAGCCCTGGCTGCCCCGGCACTCACTAGGTACTACAGACTGGCCTCAAACCTATTGCAGTTCTCCTGCCTGTCTTCTGAGTACTGAGAGCATGCCACAATGCTCTTTGAGACCTTGTTTTTCTGCTTATTTCTACTTTAATCTTTATAAACGTCTGCTTTCTGCTAAATTTTGATGATGTTCTTCCCTAGTTTCTTCCAATGCCATTACGTTGGTTACTTTAGATCTTTTTCCATAGAGTGGTTTATCGCAATAAACTTCCCTGTCACAAGGACTTTGATTTTAGCAGTGACTTTTGGGTCATTTAAAGGCATTTAAACCACCAGTGAAACCACATCAAACTAAAAGATTCTACACAGCAAGGAAATGCTCAAGAGACTGAAAAGACAACTGTTAGCTGAGAGAAAATACGTGTAAACCCTTATCTGTGAAGAGGTTGGTCTCTAATCAACTCAAGAGGGAAAAAGTCCTAGTAACATTTCTTTGAAAATAGTTTAGGGACTTCATCTTCAAGAAAGCAATATCAATGATCAATGATCAATATGTATGTACAAAGTGCTTATTATCAGTCACATTCAGGGAAATGTAAATATAAAATGCAAGAAGATACTAACTCACACTAGTCAGTATACAATCAGAAAACAAATGAATGACAAAATGTGTTGGTAAAGCTACACTCCTCTCACACACAGGGCTAAAGCTGTGACTAACAGTTGAGGCAAACCTGGCAGCTGTATTACTGGATGCCTGGGTACCTCTGACCAGACACATCAACCCAGGAGTGGAGTAGAAAACATTTCTTCATTCATTTGCCTATTTTTCGCAATTCACTTATGGAGATAGCATTAACTGATGTTCACATCTTTCTTTCTCAACTTTTTTCTTATGTGTCCATGTAACTTAATATGTCATGGTTCAAAGAAATTATTCTACAAAACTGTGAGGTCTAAAAGAGGTAATTAACTTTTCAAAGAACCTTCAAGTTTCTCAAGTGTTATGTTCACTAGTTATTGAATGTCCAAGGACATACATACATTTCTTCTTATTATTCAAAAACGATGTTGCTAATGGGGATTGTTCTCTCGGTGGCTGAAAAGATAGATCTGTGACTAATGGTGCTTTCCTTCCCATGTAAATGCATGCAGTGTCCTTCAGCTATGACTTACCATGACTGAGGCTATTAACCACTCAGTCTTGTACACTAACTGCTTTTCCAGTACCTTCACTGGGATAGAAACACCCTGTTTTGCATTGTATTATGTAATGCAAAATTGGTTTTGCATTAAAAAGTAAAACTTATCTTTTCAAGAGAGCTTGTCTTAGCTTCCATTCTGATTCCTACATACATTCATCTGGACACAAAGCCAAAGACAGAGGGGTGATGGGGAATTCTTGGTTGCTTTGCCCTTAAGTGCACAGAAAGAGATCAATGTAGTGCATAACAGTTGCTTTATATCGCTTATCTTAGTGCTTATTTTGTTTTAGCAATTGTACTTTTTCCTTTAGTAATTGTGGCTTTCTCTTTTCATATATCTCTTGGCCCCATTGTGTCTTTTCTGTCTTCTTACTGCCACTCAGCCATGTTTTCATTCAATGTTTATCCGAAAGATTTTGTAACCGAGGCATAGGCCAGACATAATTTACTCCTGATCATTGTATGCATCTATAAGGCAATGGCTTTTTCTCCCTTACCAGTTCTTTAAGTCTAGGAAGCAGGAAATGGTTCAAATTGGATCCAAAGCAATAAAAAGATAAATTCTTTGGACTCAGAAATATCTTGTTACTCAAGACTAATTGAAAGTGCATGATTAGGGGAGAAACCAGAACCTGGAAAAGAAGTTCATCAGAAACATGAACAATCATATGATGGCGTTCATGTCTCAGCTCCTCTTCCAACAGATACTTTGAAATTCTTTAAATACTAGAATTTCAAACCTATCAAAATGTTCATGTTTGAATCTAGACAATTGACAATTCTCTGGTCCCAAATTTCAGCCTTTGGATTCGATGACCACAACAAAACATATTTGGCATGTGAATATGGATTCTCATAATCACATTTTTCAAGACACTTAGCAGCCCTGCATCTCAGACATGCTGTATATATATTTTTTTAACTTTTGATATTTTCCCACTCAAATCTTTCTACTTCCCATGAGAGCCCCATCCTACTTCAACGCATTGTTTATTGGGATTTATTTTTTTTTTTTTTTTGACACACTGAGTTAAAAGAGGATCTCTTCTATGATCATGGATGAGAAGTTATTTATTGGCGAATGTGTAAGCTACCAGTGGCTACATCACTAAAGTTTATAAATCACCCTTTCCCAGCAATCACCAGTTGCCCCCGAGTTTATTTTTAGAGGTGTGGGTTTCCTCAACCCCTCATGTATCTATGATGAAATATTGACAGGTTCAATCCTGTTCAGGTAACCACATATATTTGTTTTATCCAAAAGACCACAGTCCACAACAATAATCCCTATGCTCCTGGTCATAGATCATTCTGACCTCTTTTCTGCACAGTTCCCTGAGCTTCAAAGGATGGGATTTAGTTGTCATGCTGAGGGTGAAGCACGAATTGCTAATTCATGGTTTACTTTGAAAGACGTTCATGTCTGTACATATGCATGCATGAGTGAGTGTGTGTTTCTGTTGGTGTGTGTGATGTATGCGATGTATGGGTGTAGCAATGTTCATGCCATGGATCACATGTGGAGAGCAGAGAACAACATGGGGATGTTTCTTTTCTCTTTCCACTTTCTTATGAGACAGGATCTCTCTTGATGTTTGGCCACAGTTGCTTGAGAGCTTCCAGATTCTCCTGGCTCCCATTGCCACGGGTACACTGGGATTGTAGACACATGTGTTATATTGTGCATTTGGTACATGAGTGCAAAGGAAGACTTCATTCAGGTGGGCAGTCTTAAAAGCAAACATGTATAACAGCTGAGACATCTACATAGGCCCCAAACCTTTTAAACTTATAAAGAATTGTAAATGTCTGTCCTAAAGTATTTTTAAACAACAAACTCTATAGATAGTAAATTATTTCTGCAGTAAATGAATTCCTGCATTTCAGTCATAAATTAATTTTATTTATTCTACATGCTTGTCCAGATAGTTCATTATGTATCTTCCTGAAGATTTTACAGATTAACATAGTGTTATGAATCTCCGTTTCTATTCTATAATAGTCTGAACATAACCTTTAATTTCTTCTAAATGCAATAACAACTTAATGGGCTTCCTATTGTGATTAATCCCTTTGTTCTTATATAATTTAGAACAAACTTAAAATGCCTATCTGCCCTTTTATTGAATGCAGAACTGCTCCTAATGTGATTTCTTCTTTTATACCTCTGCTCTACCATTAAGGAACAATGTACCCTATGTGAAATAACAGAATATTCAAGGAAGAACAGAGTAATTATCTCCATGAGAGTGCCATGTGCCCTTTAGTTCAGTGCTTCTCAAACCTGGGTGATCAACAGAATTACTTGTGGAACTTTTTTAAATTGATCAGTCATCTGGGCTCCATCCTGAGAGATCTGTTTTGTTTAATATTTTATCTTATTTATTTATTTGAGAGAGAGAGAAATAGGCAGAGAAAGAGAGAGAGAGAGAATGGGCTTGCCAGAGCTTCTAGGCACTGCAAATGAACTTCAGATGCATGTGCCACCTTGTGAATCTGGCTTACGTGGGTCCTGGGAAATCAAACCAAGGTCATTTGGCTTTGCAGACAAGCGCCTTAACAGCTCAGCCATCTCTTTAGCCTTAAGATCATTTTTTATTAATTGATTTAATACAGATACTCAGGCCACTCTTGGATCACAGAATAAAGGCAGCATATGATGATGTATTACCTAAGTCACACTTCTGAAATTGAAGATTTCTCTCCTCCAAGCACTGTCAAAGATTCCTGCACTGCCATCCTAGTAGGCATTGGCTAAACGGAAAGGGTATTTTCACCAAATGGCAAGCCATGAAGTTAAGAACTAAACTATAGTCCTAGTGTCATCTGCCATCTCATCTTCTGAATTCCTTTGAGATTGCTGAGGCCTGAAGGAGATCTATAAGGCCATCTGTGGTCTTCTCAGTCCCAGGCTACTTACTGGAGGAATTTCTAGAATGCTCTTTTTTAAAGCAAATAAAATGCAGCCATGTTTCTTTGTTTTTTTTTAATTTATGAATTATGTATATAGTGTGTAAACAGCCATGTCGGTACCATAGTTAGCCTCTTCCCTGTCCTCCCTCCTCCAAAGGGACCATCCTCATTTGAGAATGTGTATTGTGGGGATAGCCATTAGTTATGGTGAGGAGTCAATGTCTCTATGCATAGTGTCCCAACTTTTGGCACTAACAATCCTTTCTGCTCCTTCATCCACAAATGTCCCTGAGCCATGTTGGATTTGTTTTAGTTCTACTTTGATGACAAGGTCTTGGGACCCTCTGTGTCTCTGGATATCTGGTTTGGTAGGAGTTGAGTGTTTTCTCTGTCTTATCTCCTTCACCATTGTGCTGATATCAGGTTCACCAAGAAAGAAGCACTCTTTCTCATTTCTCCAATTCCTCTATGGTTTCAGCTGGGGCCCTGGTGAGGTGTGATGGGCTGATCCTCTCCTCAGTTTCTGTGTCCATCAGAAGAAAAGGAGCAAATTCTCCAATAGATAGTGAAGTCAGCACCAGATAAATGGGATAACCATTATAATTTTGGAGAGAATTTAATAGGTGTAGGCCCTTTTGTAGCTCAAGATTGGTGGGAGCTGGACATTGGAGAGTGTACTCATGTTGTGGATATGGTTAGGACTTGTTTCCAAGTTCCAGCTATGGGATCCATTACATTGAATGGATCCTTTAGCCAATTCAAGAGCATTTGGTTACCCACCATGGTTGTGTGCTGCTATTGTACTTGGGTTATCATCATGCCAGGTTGTTTGCTGTGGAGCAGTTTAGACCATGAGCTTCTTGGAAAGATGTTGGCCATTTTCTCCACAGTAGTTCATGTAGCATCTTCTGGCACTAGACAAGTTAACTGTCTGGGGATTAACTCTCTTCCAGATTCCAGTCATGTCTCTCCATGTTCCGTTCCAAGAGCATATGGTGTTGTCAGCAATAGGGTCTTACCATTAACCTTTGGTGGGTAATCAAGTACTCTGAAAGAAATTTCTTCTTTTGGAAAACTTTGTAGGTCTCCCTGATCAATAGCTCATTGTGGATATTAACTACATGCTGCTATGGGGAGTTACAGACCAGCACCAAGGAAAAAAAAAAGGAAGAAAAAGATGGGTAATATACATGAGAAAGAGAGAAGAGAGAGAGAGAGAGAGAGAGAGAGAGAGAGAGAGAGAGAGGCAGAAAAAGATTAAGGTTAGTCTCCATCATACCCTTTCCAGGGCCCTTTGGTTCAGATGTTCTCCCTAAGGACCTGATGAAGGCTTAACCTTTTTGTCTGTCTTTCATGATATAGTATTTTATGTTACCATTTCCATTTGGGTCCAGTTTTGTGTCCCCCCATCCTTCCCTTCCCACTTCCTCCCCCACCCACCACTATTTTCTGGTCCTCCAGATGCCTATTTTAGGTATGTCATCTTGGGCAGATTCAAGTTAGGAGCCACAGGTGAGTGAGGCCCTGTGATGATTTTCTTTCTGTGATTGGGTGAGTTCACTAAGAATGATTTGTTCCAAGTTTGATCATTTTCCTTCAAATTTCAAATTTTCTTCAAATGGTGCCATTTTTTTTTTTCTTACTGCTGTGTAGAATTCCATTGTGTCCATATACTACATCTTGGTTATCCTTTCATCTACTGTGGACATACTGGTTGATTCCAGTTCTTAGCTATTATGAATTGAGCCATCTATAAACATGGTTGAGCAAATCTCTCTGCACTGAGTATGGCGCTTTTAGGGTAAATGCCCAATAAGGGGATAACAGACTTTTGGTAACTGTTGGGTGCTGAAAGGCCCAGGTGTGAGGCCTAGTGGAACTTCCTGAGCCTAATTAAAGTTTGGCGACCTGTCTCTGCCCAGCTAGGACTCAGCAAGATGCCTAATGGCTTCTGGTCTGCCACTTCCATGGGGCAACTATAATTACCATTTCAATAGTTACATTTTACTATTGGTCCTTACCTCTTCCCCCCATCCTAAAATCCCTGCCTTCGTCCCCAACATGATATAGGCAACTGCTCATAGCAATAAAGCGAGTTTTTCTGTGAGTTTCTACTTTGAAAAGACTCCTGACTCAGTGTGTTTTTTCGCTGGTGGACAGGAGAGGTTTCTGAGTCGTCATAGGTTCATCTTCCTTCTAAACCCCTTGGGAGGAATCAGCAGGCCTAGTCCTTCCACAGCAATACCTACCTGCCCAGGTAGGAGCCCAGCATCTGGCAGGTAATGTGCATCTCTGGGAACCTGGCAGACTAGTGCCCCCATGTCATTGAGAAGGTAATCGGTGTACATGTGCGGATGAGCATACCCTCATGAGTTATAAGGCAATCTTCATATTTAATGCACTAAACTTTGCTTCTATAACCTGTACTTGTCGACACCTCTTTGTTCTCTTTCTCTTTCCCTTCAACTTTGGTTCACCAGTGGCTTTTGTATTTCTGAATGGGGCCTAGCAAGCTGCATCTGCAGCTTTTATATTTCTAAAGGCTCGTGCTTCTCTCTCTCTCTCTCTCTCTCTCTCTCTCTCTCTCTCTGTTCTTGGGCCTGTGAAGGCAGGCCAGCTTTTTCTGCCATTATGGAACTTCCCCAGGATCTATAAGCTTCAATAAATATTCCTTCCTCCATAACTGTACCTGGTCTGGAAGTTTATCTCAGCAAACCTAAAGCTGTCAAATGAGCTGAGATAAACCTAACCATGTGGATGTTGATCTTTTAGAATCTTTGTTTTGAAGAAATAGGCATAGACTTGATGCTTACAACTAAAGGTGTCCTCTGGAGTGGTAAGCCAAATTTTATGGACTATTCAGATAATAGTTTAAAAATACTAAGTACAGACAACATTAAACTTTGAAGCTTGGCTTATCAGCTTTCTAAGAGGAAATAAAAACTACAGGGCCATGCTATTGTTAAAAGTTATAATCAAACTCTCAAGTCTCAATTACAAAAACAAAAGGCGGAATCTTTACCCCCACATGGCAAACCAAAAAAGGCCTTATTTACCCTAAATATTTTTAAATTTTTTCTAACAATTTATAATGTGTGATAGTTATAAATCTGTTGGGCTTGGGCTTGATCCTTACGCTAAATACAGTTTCACCTGCTAGATGCTCTATATACTAAGGTTAAAAGTTAAAACTTGTTTGAAGTGTCATGTAGGTTTTCAATGGATTTGCCTTACTTCTAAAAATATATGACAGTCAACAGCATTGGTAAAATGCATTTAAGAGGTATTTGACATATCTAATTCAGTTACATTCAGAGATTTCGTCTTTACACAATAATCATCTTATTTTTGATGCAGGTAAAGCTGCTAATGACTTAATATCTGCTTTTAAGTCTGCCTTGCCTGGATGGAATTCTTTCACTTCTTGGATAGGAAGCTTTGCTGCTACAGGTGTTTGTCTTTTGCTCATTCTGTGTCTGCTGCCTATACTCATTAAATGCCTTTCAAGATCCTTTATGGATATCTGTGCAGAAGTACATGGGATAGAGCTACAGACCCAACCTCAGCTTCCTGAGACATTATCTTAAAGCCCCTGCAGAGGCTGGTAGTCAAAGATGGGTAAAATTCTCTCAAGTTAGTTCAACCTAAGACAGGGCATGAATGATGGAATTCATGTAGCGATGATGGGTAAAGCCTAAATATCGTAGAGAACAACCTAAGACATGCACAGTCTTTCGGCACCGAGGCACAGAAGGGCCCTGTTCATAAAAAATAATAAATAAAAAGGGGAAATGATGCCGAGCTCCTTCCCAAGCAGGTAGGTAGTGCTGTGGAAGGACCAGGCCTGCTGGTTCCTCCCAAGGGGTTGAAGGAGGAAGATGAGCGTATGACGAATCAGAAACCTCTCCTGGCCACCAGCAAAAAAACACACTGAGTTGGGAGTCTTTTCGAAGCAGGAACTCACAGAAAAAAAACTCACTTTATTGCTATGAGCAGTTGACTATATCATGTTGGGCAGGGATTTTAGGATAGGGGAGTGGGGGAAGAGGTAAGGACCAATAGTAAAATGTAACTATTGAAATGGTAATTAGAGTTGCCCCATGGAAGTGGCAGGCCAGAAGCCATTAGGCATCTTGCTGAGTCCTAGCTGGCCAGAGACAGGTCGCCAAACTGTAGCTAGGCTCAGGAAGTTCCACTAGGCCTCACACCTGGGCTTTTCAGCGCCCAACATCTCCCCCTTTTGTTTTTGTAAGAGCATTAGTCATCATAGCCCCTGTCTTAGGTTGTCCCCCTCTGGGGATCTTACCTGTCCTTGGTCACATGGAGGGCAGGGGAGGTGGCAGTGGGTCATCTGAGGAACTTAATTCCTGAGTTGCCAGCATGTGGTAATGTATTTTGACCTGATGAAGTTTTATTGCCTCTAGCCACTGGTGAATAAATTGTGTAATTTTGTTAATTACACAAGGCCCAACAGTGAGGATAAGGAGGAGGGGAAGGAGTGGTCCAGGTAGAGAGAGAAGGTAGGGTAAAAAGTCATGTAAACCGGTTCGCAGCGGGTTGTCCTGGAGGTCCCGCTGCCTCCTCTCCAAGTCTTCCTGGAGCCTCTTAATCTTGTCCTGGATGATTCCGAATTTATTGGCATAAAAGCAGCATTTTTCCTATAAAAAAAAACATATGCCTCCCTTTTCAGCTGTTAGTAGGTTTAGTCCTCTCCTGTTTTGTAGGAATACCTCAGCAAGGGAATCTAGCTTCCAGGAATGATATCTACATCTGGAATTAAGGTGGCTGGGGCATAAAGGCCCATCCAATTGGTGGGCAGAAAGTTATATGCCATCCTGCCTCCACAAACATAAACCATTCCAGAAGGTGGGCAGCGTTGAGCACTGGGTTCATTTGTGTTAAAAGTACAGAAGGAAGGATGAATGTATCCCATATCTATACTGGAATTATAAGGGGAAGGTGGGGCCCAAATGCCCAGAGGAAACATTGGGAAAAGCTGGGTGGGGATGGGGTAGGCGGCTGAGCAGTTTTTTAAGGTCATATGGGCAACTGTACTGCAAGCAGCCAGGGAGGCCCAGATATTTTAGATCTCTCACTGGTACCCAAATGGGTCTTTTTCTTTTACAAAGTTTTCCCATGGACCAAAATTTTATGAGCTTTATATAAGTTTCTATCAAAAAACACCCCTTCTGTTACAGAGTTTTTGTACTTTAATCACTTCTTAGTACAAAGGTTGAGAAACAAATAAACCCTTTGATCTCAGAAAGATAAACATAAATATTAAGGAATGGCCAGCTCTTATCACTAACACTGAATGTGTATAATCTTGTTTACATGTATGTGCTAAAGTCTTCCTGTCAAATGGCCAGAGCTATGGATACAAGTCCAGCCAAATGGCTCCCAACAGGTAACTCTATAGTCAACCTTTTTAGGAGCCTCCTTATTGCTTTCCATAGTGGTTGTACCATCTTACATTCCAATCATCAGTGAAGAAGGGTTCTTATTTCTCCACATCCTCACCAGGATTTATTTTCGTTTGATTTTTTTAATGTTTTCTGTCCCACTGGGGAATTAAGGTGGAATCTCATAATGGTTTTAATTTGCATTTCCCTGATGGTTAGGGATGTTGAAAATTTTCTTAAGTGCATGTTTGCCATTTGTATTTCTTCCTCTGAGAATTCCCTGTTCAGTTCTATGCCTCATTTTGAGAGTGGGTTGTTTGACTTTTTATTGTTTACATTTTAGAGTTCTTTATAGATTCTAGAAATTGGGCCTCTGTCAGTTGTATAGCTAGCAAAAATTTACACCCATTCTGTTGGTACTCTATTGGCTCTGCTTATTGTATGTTTGTCTGTGAATACTCTCTGATAAGCCTCCTGCATGCTTGCTCTTTCTTTCAAAGCAATTTCCTAATGTTTCCAGCCCTCAATGCACCTTACATTAAAATTTAGATGCTAAAGGGGAGTACTTTCTAATTTCCTTAAGCAAATTTCTCCTCAACTATAAAGTAAACCCAATTCTAATAAGGTAACAATCAAATCCTTGTACTCTCCAGCCACCTTGAGTTTCCCTAGCTGCTCCCTTTTGTCAATCATTTGATTTAATTTCTCATCAATCACTGTACATTTTTCATACAGTAAAATGTTCTCTTTTTATGGGTTGTATGGTCCATGTAGGTATAACTTTCCATAAATTATGTAATAGCTAACGTGTGAAAATATGGATCCATTCATCTTCATGCCTGGAACTTGGCTCCTCCGTCAGCCTAAACTCAGAAGTAGAAGCTGGGTTTCTGGAGCTATGTGTTTGCTTGAGCTGCCCACTCCTGCACTGTGGAGTGTATTCCATGTTTGTATTCTCATTTTTCACAAGCCCATACTTTTTATAAGCCCACTTACTACTGCCTGTCTTATCCAATTTGTTCAAAATAAAATAGCTTAGATTCATATCATGAGAACCCATGAAATTCTCTTTGGCAACAACATGAAACTCTGTTTTCCCTAGTCTGATTTTAGGAGATGCTGTGAATGATGAAGTGATATACATACAAACAGCAGCGAGCATCCCACCTCTTCCTACTGTAGTGACATGCTGAAGTGATAATAAACCTAATAAGTATTTTCAATTTGTTTCTGTCTTCTGCATAAGTTTCAACTGAACATCTGATTATTCTAACAAGCTAATGTGACTAAAAATAACTTTCCTTATTATACGCACAGTCTATAATAATGTCCATTATTATGAGGTTCCCTTATGCCATGTTTGAAATTATAAAGGAATGAATTCTTTTCATTCTAAAAATAATAAAGCCTAGGTTTCAGCTAAGAGGGTTTTTATTATTGTTGTCTGTTTTGTGGCACTAGAGAAGGAACCTAGGGTCTCATACATGCTAAGCAAACATACTAAGTTACAGTCTCACAGCAAGAGATTCTGAATTCTGCTCATCACTTATTAGCTGTGAGATTTTGGAAAGTTATTTATCCTCTCTTTTTGAATGATTACTAAGTAGGGATTAAAATTACACACAACTTGGGCTGGAGAGATGGCTTAGCGGTTAAGCGCTTGCCTGTGAAGCCTAAAGACCCCGGTTCGAGGCTCGGTTCCCCAGGTCCCACGTTAGCCAGATGCACAAGGGGGCGCACGCGTCTGGAGTTCGTTGGCAGAGGCTGGAAGCCCTGGCGCTCCCATTCTATCTCTCTCCCTCTATCTGTCTTTCTCCCTGTGTCTGTCGCTCTCAAATAAATAAATAAAAAATGAACAACAAAAAAATATTAAAAAAAGAAATTACACACAACTTTGAAGATTGCTATGTAGAATTACTGACGAGGGAAAAGGATGCCTGCATCCGATGCCTAGTACATGGCAATTCTGGTAAAGTTTAGCTCTTGCTCACTTCTCTCTCCTTTCTCTGTCTTTCTGTTGCTCTCTGTTCTCTCTCTTCTCTCCCTCTCTGTGCATAATGTATACAAATGTATGTATAATGTCTGTGCACAGGCCAGAAGAAATTTTGTGGTATCCTCTGTTCCTCTTCCATGTTGCTTCCTTGAAATAGAACCTCTTACAAAACACAGAGCTGTCATTTTTCTATCACATTGGCTGACATTTAAACCCCAGAAATTATCCTGTGTCTGCCCCACTCAGCACTGGGTATATTTCATGTTTTACAAGTATGCTGGGCACAGAACTCATATCTTCATACTTGCTCAGCAAATACTGATATCTGCTGAGCCAGCTCCCAGGTCTTATTGCTAATTTTTAAATGTATTCCTACAAACAAAAATCCTAAACCACTCCTTATAGGATATTTCAATAATATATTAAGGAAGTTACCTAATGATTGTATTTTTATACTCCACTCTCAGAAGTAGCTGCGGTCCAGTTCAAAATTAAAAATAGAATCAAATATAACAATTACTTGTATTCTAGGGCAGTGTCCTTGCCCTCACAGAAGAGGCATCCCTTTGGAATGACTCATCAGCATAACTTACTGGTCAACAGAATAACATGGCAGATTTTACATATGTATTTTTCCATTCAATATTGAGATTTGAATGTGGATATTTTGGCACACAGTCCATGTATTTTATTTTGGGGAGATAATTCATAAGTGTGCATTCACTGTGGATGAGCCATTAAAAAACAAGCAAGTTAAAAAATGTTGTCATTATCAAGTATCCCATACAAAAGAAAAAATAATAATGTGATATTTAGGATGTGGGACAGAGTATTGTTTTATGAAAGCTAAATTATATATGGACACATAAGACACTTTGAACAGAAGATATATTCCTTACAATGAAAGAGTGGCTCCCAGGCCATCATGATATAACTGTGCCTTTCTGAAACCATTGATATCCCCCCCAAAAAACAGGATACATCCACTAGAAACAAAGTGATGGGATCCACAAAGAACAGAAAATGGAGAGTCATAAAGAATGATGAAATATTTTTTCCAACAATTACAAGACATAGGAAATGCTTACCAAGGACAGAAAACATTACAGGCTCATTAGTAATGGCACAATATTTTGTAAAATGGATTTGATATATTACCTTAATCTTAAAACATTAAAAATTTAACCTATGCTTCCCAGTATTCTGATTCTATAATCACTCAATAATCTAAGTGATATTTGACATGCTATAAAGGATAAAGTACTTGTGAAGAACTAATGTGAATAGTTTTTTTTCCATATGACAAAATTCTCATAGGAAATTAAAACACTTATACTTGGGATGCACATATAGAACATGGAACATTTAAGTATGAATTTCAGAGTCTAACAAAATCCAGGATGCAGAAAAGACTCTTGGGTATTAAAAGGTGAGGACTAGAACTTGAATGTTGGTAAACACCACGTTTGGGATTGAGTACACAAAGATCTTTGCTTCACCAAAATCATTCCCTTCCTTTATAACTACTGAACTTTGTTGCATGAAATCATTGGGACCATCAAATAATTTTCTAAAGTGAACTGCAATGAAGCCTCACTTCCATGTCCAGTACTTTAGGGCAGGAAGTTTTACAAAATGATTGTATATTTATAGCTTCCCTCCAATCTCTAAATTGGTCTGAAACAGAGTTGAAAATGCATTTCTAAAAACTTCAGTAATATCGTGCCTGACAGTAATATGAGCAAAATCACTAACCCTGTTGCCACTGAGCCACAGAGGAAGCTGGTTTGATTGATCAGAAAGAGCATCAGTGTTGACTAATGCTCACTATCAAAAAGCCAATTTGTAAAATGCTATCATTTTGCAGAAGTTAAAGAAAACTGAGTGAAAGGAAGAAAGTGGTTGCAAAAGTGCTGTTTGGTCCGACTTTATGTGATAATGTTAAAAATATAATAATTAATTCAGTTACTTCTGATTATTGTCCTTGAACATCTATCTTTAGGTAAATATTTTCAGAATAAAATAAGTGGACACAAATCAAATACAAATTTACAAATGAAAAGGTAAGCACAGCAATGTAAAACACAGAGAATGGAATTGAGGTTCAATGGGTGAATGCAACTATATTGTTTCGAAAGAGAAAAAAGTCAACTGAACACATTCTTTGTAAAAACAATAATAGATAAATCCCAATCCAAATTACTGTTCATTTGAGCTAAAGAGAAGATAAAACTACTTTAAAACCCCATTCAGTCATTCACCTTTATCATTTAATATCTTCCACAAGGCAAAATTGACAGGTAATTAAAAGAAACATTATGTTCCGTTCCTTATTACTTTTTATAAGAAATTGATTCATTTTCCTTATTTCAAATGATGGAACTGTCTGATTTGCCTTACACTTCACGGTTGAACACATATAAGCTAAAAAGAAAAGTGAAATAACATGAATTTTTATTTGGTTTCCCAGAAATATTACCACCCAAGCTACACACTATATAGGTATATATTTAAATAAAAGAAATATAAAAAGTACATAAAAGGAGAAAAGAAAAAAAATCCTGGAAATTTTTGTCTGAAATGATTGCATATAAGAAATCTCTTCAATTTTTTCACCATTGTATTTACATTCAGACATATATGTCTGTGTGCTGTGAATGCATGTGTATGTACTTATATTTTTATTTAGTAATTTTTCTCATCCTACATTATTTTCCCCTCCCACTAATCATTAAGTACCAGCCATCCACCTATATTTAGAAATTTTTAAAAGTTAATATTTTCACATGATAAAGTCTCTTACCTTTCTTTTGTGTATGAATTCATCTACTTTTATTGCTGCATATTCACTCTACCTGGTACTGTGATACATAAGGGCTCATGCTCATGTATATTCTACTTAAGAATGTTTCCTCCCCCTCTGAGTATTCCCTTCAGATCCCTTCAATAGTTTTGCTTCTACAGACCATATATATATATATATATATATATATATATATGATTTAATAATTTACTAAACATAATTATCCCAAAATGCATATAATTATTTCTTATTTTTATTGTTATTGTTGTTTTGAGGTAGGGTTTGTTTTAGGCCAGGCTGACCTAGAATTTACCATTTAGTCTCCTCCTGAGTTCTGTGATTAAAGGCATTTGGCACCACACCTGATCAACTCTTTCTTTTTATGATGGAAAAATAGCCCACTGAATATATATATATAGTCAGTGGGAGATATATATATATCTATGTGTGTGTGTGTATAAAACCTTACTTTTATTCATCCCTCTGTTGGTAGACACCTAGTTTATTTTCATGACTTAGCTATTGTGAATAGTATTGCAATAAGCATTAATGTTCAAGTATCTCTGGATATGTTTATGAAAAGAGAGACATCACAATAGATGCAAATGAAATTTAAAAATATTATGGCATATCTTAAAACATTATATTTCACTAAATTCAAAAAGCAAAAAAAAAAAAAAGTGGTCAAACTTGGAAAAAAATCATACTCAGTGAACCCAAACAATCCCAGTAAAACAATAGTTGCATAGCCATACTCATTGGCAGCTCCTAATGGGGATCAGTCTGATATGCTGACATACCTAATAGTCATCGTGAGGCCTGGACAATAGGGAGGGTAGAACTTGAGGGGACTGTTAGGGTGAGGGGACACAAAACTGAACCCAAATGGAACTGGTACCATAGAATCCTACAGTCTGAAAGACAGACTAAAAGGTTGAACCCTCAGAAGGATCTTAGGAGGAGCACATGACTTGAAGGGCCATGGAAAGGGTGAGATGAAGTAAAACCTTAAACTTCTCCTGTGATTTGGTTTTCTACCTTCTGTATTTTTCTTCTTCTTCTCCCTTGGTGGCCCTGGCCTATAACACTCAGTACTGGGATCCAGTTAACACCCACAATGAGATGTTGATCAGCGAGACCTACAAAGTTTCCCAAAACAAGACAGACTTCTGTCAGAGCACTTCATTACCCACCAGATGTTAATGGCAAGTTCTCACTGCTGAAGACAAAATATGCTGTTGGCACAGAACATAGAGAGACATGGCTGGAATCTGGAAGAGAGTCAGTCCCCAGATAATTAGCTTATCTAGTGCTAGAAGGTGCTACATGAGCTACTGGAGGAAAGTGGCCAAAATCTGTCCAAACAACTTGACATGATGCTCACACAAGTGTAAAAGTGGCACATAGCCATGGTGGGTAACCAACTGCTCTTGGATTGACTAGCAGATCCACTCAGTGGAAAGGAACCCAGATCTGGAAGTGGAAAACAAGTGAGAATTATATCCAGATAATGAGTTTGCATTGCAATATCAAGTTTCCCCTAAACTTGGGCAACAAGAAGGTCAACACCCATTCAGTTCTCTCTAAACTAATAATGGTCATCCCATTTAACCTGTGCTGACTTCACTCTCAATTGGAGAATCTGATTCTCTTTTTTTCAGATAGAAGTGGGACCAGAGGAGAGAAATGACCATCACACTTCACCAGGGCCTCATTTGAAAGTGCAGAAGGATTGGGGAGATGAGCAAGAGTGCTGCATTCTTGGTGAACCTGATATAAGCACAAGGGTGAAGGAAATAGACACTGATGACACTCAAGATAGGTACAAAACCAGAGATCCAGAGGCTTCTAAGAACCCATCACTGAAGTAGACTTAAAATGTACCCAACATGGCTCAGGGAATTTTGCAGAAGAAGGGACAGAAAGATTCTTGGAGTCACAAGTTGGGAAATTATGGACAGAGCCATTGCCTCTTCCCCATAACTAACAGCTGCCCCCACAACGCATGACTCATAATCACCATGGGGATGACCTGCATCTCCAGTGAGGAGGTCTCCTTTGGAGGAGGGGGCAGGGATGAGGGAAAGGATGGTACCATCAGGAGTTGTTTACATACTGAGTATATCCATAACTAATAACAAGTTTGTGGTAGAAGAATTAAAATAGCTAAGAAACTATATTGGTGAACATTTAAGTAGATGTCCAACTATGGAGCAGTCACTAAGTACTTTGGGTAGTGAGTGTCAAGTCTGAAGGTCTTCTCAGAAGGTGTTCCGATTAGCATCTGTAACTGCAATTAGAAGACAAGTTCACAGTGTCTTAGATTAGGTGAGTTGGAGAAGGAGAGTTAGAAACTGGCATCTGTTATATGCTTTAGTACTTACATTATCTGCAAGTATGTTGGAAAATGTGAACTAATGAAGCTGCTTACCAATTAGAAAGAAGGAAAGGGAAGCAAAGACAAGAGTGAGCTGAGTCCACTTGGTGGTAATTGCCTGCAATTTCAGCGCTTGGAAGGCTGAGGCAGGTGGATCAGGCTACACAGCAAGAAATTCAGAAGTGATTGCAGTACTTGGTAGAGGCATTTCTTCCTTTAGTCCTGTGATTGTACTGTAAGAAGTCACTTCAGCTTGGCTGAACCAGATATTTTTCCCTTGCAGATTTACCATGTGAACAGTGTTGTGAGTATTGTATACCTTATCACAGTTCTGTTACAGGTGTTATCAGTGTGCATGTGTAGGACATTATTTGTTTCTTGCATATTTGGAAAATATATTTATGTGTAGATGGTTTTGTAAGGTATAGTTATAACTAAAACTTATTAGCAGGTTCTTGAAATGACTTGTATACAAATACTTAAAGAAAGCATAGTTAGTACAAATATTTCTATTTTTAGAAAGGGTTTATACTCCAGTTGCTGATCAGTCATTAGTTAGTGTTTTAATTGTTTAAAATGTCACCTGTAAAGTAAGCATTATTTATATGAGGCTTTTATAGCATTCCTGATAATTGCATATTGGGTGATAATATCAGACATTTAAATTTACAGGCATCTCTGTAATATAAACTACCATTTAATGGACTGTAACTAACATTCTTATAATATATACATCTCTCTTCCCTACGACACAACTTTTTCTGTGTGATAAACCAATTTTAGTTTGTAACAAATCTTGAAAAGAAAAAGTAAAATAAAATAAAAGGATACATTTCTAAACATGTATAACATACATCACATTGCAAAATTAAACCAAAATTAGATAATGTAAAAAGATTTATAATAAGCAATGGCATTAGAACATTAATAAAATTTCTTCCAACTAAAGAGTGTAAGCATAGATATGTTCATTGTTGAATTCTACTATATCTTTTAAAGGATTAACACCAATACTTCTCAAACTATGCCATATAAAGCAAGTATTGCCCTGATATCAAAATCAAAGGAAAATTATAGTGAGACTGCTCTCACTGATGAACATAGATGCAAAATACTTAATAAAATGCTTGCAAACCAAATTCAAGAGCACATAAAATGTTCATTTACCATGATTAGCTTGGCTTAATTTCAGAGATGGCTCAACATAAGCCTCTGGCCTGTCATACTGCACCAGTCTAACTTCTCTGTCCAAGTTAGCTTTCACCAGTTCTCCAAGTATTAATAATGAAAGACTTCATCAATAATCTTGGGTCTTCAGGTCTCCATCCAAAGCCTGCTTCCATGGCCCTCTTATCTGAATTAGCTATTTTAAAGCAGAATGAACCATGGCAAAGGGGCCACTACAAAGTATAGGGAAGGTTGACTCTGATTTTATAGTTAGGAAGGGATCTCTTAGTGCTTAGGAAGTTGCAGTTGCCATGCAACCTTTGACTAGAAAATAACAGTGTTAGTGTTCAGGCAACACAAAGTATATGAACTCTCTGATGGATCATCTACTCTCCCCTCTTTGATAAAAAAAAAAAAATGTGGAGCAAATGAGAGTTTAAAATGACATATTAAAATAATCCTGTCTCAAAACTGATTTTCTGAAGAAGAACATCAAAGGACTCTGTGACACTCTCTTTGACACAGATGAAAGACAGAAAATTCACTAGTATTTTTAGCCAATTATGAATATACAAATAACCTTCATATTACTTACCAAAAATACTTGCTTTAAAGAGGTACCGTTAGAAAAAGGCAGAACTACTGAATTGAATACCACATCATTATGTCTTCTCAAAGCTTTCTACTTCAGCAAGAAATTTATATTTGATTAGACACTTGTTCTTGTAGATAGTCTGTGGAATTTCACACTTCCACCAGAATGTCACAGCTAAGGGAAATGTTAGAGATTATGAGAAACTTTTTGCCTCGAACAATACAGAGTAGAGAGAAAAGAAGGTCGGTAAGAAATCATCCCTTACCTTCCAATTCTTTCCTTGTTATAAAGTATGAACAAGTCATAGTTATCACTAGAAAATCCTTATTTGTGGCAAATATGCTCAGGACAATATTGATGCACCTGTAAAACTTTTGCCGAGTCTGCATCATAGACAAGGCACTATCTTATGTGGCACATGGAATGCTAAGGAACTGACACCCTCATTTGAGTAATAAAACAAAAGATTTATCAGTTTAATTCAGGGCTGTAGAATAACCAGAGGCTGTCCAAGTGGAATTGGTGCAAGCAGAGAAATGTCTTGTCACCAAATACTCTGTAAGCACCAAGCACCTTATCACTGAAGATAAAATCAGAAGAATGGATGAGAGTAAGTGTGGAGAGTGCTCATTTAATGTTGAAAATAAAGGGCAGGAAAATAGGAAGGGCTGAGGAACAAGTGCAGGGGAGCCAGAAATAGGCATTAGTATAGTTCCCACTTTTCTCTAGAGCTGGGATTAGTCCATGTGAAAGGCACTCCTTGTTTTATCACTTTAAACTCATTTTAAGAGAAATCTGATAGGCACATGACAGCAACTACAACGAACTCCACCAGTATCAATGTCCACAAAAGCAAGATGTAGAATCATCCCATAAAACATTTCTGGGAAAAGTAAGCGTGAGGAAAAAAAAAGGGGGGCACTGTAAAATATTGACCAAAAGGAGTTTTTGCCTCTGTCAAAAGGGTTTAAACTGAAAATGCAAATGTAAAATCTAGACTGTCTGCTAATCTGCTTCATGAGTACATTTCCTATGCACTTTAATTAAAATAGGTACCTTGCCTTTTATTCCACTAGAGAATAAAAAACACAATTAGAGTTTTCTTAAGCTATTTTATGAAAAACTGGTCTCAGAGGAAATTATTGCTTTTATCCATATTTTACATCTTTTTAAATTCATAAAATGTGTTTTACAATTATTTCATTAATATATATGAAGGTAAGTGTTGTAATGTAGATTAGTGCTATCTTAAAATTCAAATATGAACATAGTTCTAGTAAATTCTGAAAGACACCAATTTTAGGGCCTTCTAGAGTGGAATAGAGACAGAAGTAAATTATAATTTATAATGGACAAAGATTTGAAGATGCAACCTACTATATTTTGTTGAAAATTATTAACTCAACATATTAGCAAACTTGAAATCAGCAGAGTAATACTGCAGATCTGCCAACCCACCACAGGAGAGGGGCTTGGGCTGTTTGGTTTCCCATGGCCACATGTGTGCACAGAGACTAATCAGATAACCTTGCCCCTTTTAGTCTCCAGTTGATTATGTTGGAGTATCTGCTTAAAGTAAACCCTCATGGAAGTTGAAGGAAGAAACAAAAGTTTGTAAGAAACTTCTTCTAGCAATTGAAAGTGGGTTGGCGAGATGGGTTCAAAGTAAAAATCACCTGGGCGTGTTGGTGCATGCCTTTAGTCCCAGCACTTGTGAGCCAGAGGTAGGAAGATCATCATGAGTTCGAGGCCACCTTGAAAATTGCATAGTGAATTCCGGGTCAGCCTAGACTAGAGTGAGAACCAACCTCAAAAATAAATAAATAAATAAATAAAGTTAAAATCACTTGCTTACAAAGTGTGATGGCCTGAGTACCCATGTATAGCCAGATACACAAGATGGAGCATGTGTCTGGAGTTAATTTTCAGTGGTAGGAGGCCCTAACACGCTTATTCTCATTCTCTCTCTCTCTCTCTCTCTCTCTCTCTCTCTCTCTCTCTCTCTCTCTCTCTGTGTGTGTGTGTGTATGTATGTGTGTGAATAAGCATGCTGTTATTTGTTAAATCATTAAAAATTGAAAATGTTTTCACTATCAGCTCTTGGCTTTGGAACATTTGAGACATGTGATGAAGAATGAGTAGTCTAGACAAGGACTGTAAGTATTACTGGAGATCAGACCTACTACTCCACATAGATCAATTTTGATATTGTCTGCAGTACCTCAGAGAGGCTCTTCAGCTTTGTCACCCACTGTCTACCACAGTCCACCCCAAATCTGCTTCCTTATGTAGAGTCATTTAAAAGATAATTATCACCTAAGAGACAGCAGGTACTGCTCCTGGTTTCAATGTCATTCAAGGAAATATCACCAATGGACCTAGCCCCGGCACCTAGCTGTTACATGGCCCTGTAGCAGAAATATGCTTTAATGTAAAAGAAATGATGAATACATAAAATAAAGCTATTGGTGAACCACATGAAGAAGTGAAAGAGTACACATAGAGAGAGATTTTTTAGAAGATACTTCCAAAGTACATATGATCCAAGCTGAGGACTGAAATATTGGAGAAGAGTTATTTGCAAGCGGACTGAGGGCTCATACTTAGATGTAACAGCTGTGGCTACCTTGAAACTAGAATATCTTGACAGGTTCCAGTCTATGGTAGGAGGACATCATGTGAGGAACATAGTGTTTGAAAGGCAGATGTATAAGCCAACAGAATTAGAAGTTAGAGCACCATGTCAGGCTGATGTAATACTTTTAATTCTGTTGATATGGCCTAATTGTTCACTTAATCCAAGAATTCCTATGTTGAAATCCTCATCTGCAAAGTAAAAGTAGTAGGAGATGGGACTTTTCAGGAGTGAATGGTCTGGTGCTGTTGAAAGAAACTCCACGTTCCTTTTTCCAGACTGCCCCGTGGAGTTCCAGTGAAATCATTGTCATCTATGAGGAAGTGAGCCTATGTTGGTTGGACACTACATCTGTAGGCATCTCCACCTACAGAAATGTGAGAAATAAATTTTTGTTGTTTTTATGCCAGCCAGTTCAGGATCATTTGTTACAGGAGACTAACAAATACATTGTGACAGATTCCAGCAAGTGTGTCTGCACAATCTGGTTATATTTTAGAAAAGAGTTTCACTTGCTTAAAAAAAAATAATGGCATATACTTGAATAGATGTTTCTCTGAGAAAGATACACAAATGACAAGTAATCACATGGTAAAGAGATTAATCATTAAAGAAATGCAAATCAAAACCATAATAATGTATGACTGCCATCCAAAACTAAAAGAAAACAAGCAGAGCACAACAAGCATCAGCCAGAATATTGAGGAATTGGAATCCTTTATGCATTGCTTGTAGGAAAGCAATGTAAGTTAGACACTATAAAAATCAGATCATAGGTCACTGAAACATTAATCATGCATTTCTCATAACTGCCAAATAGTCTAACAATTCTTATTTTGGGTAGAAGCAATGAAAGACATTGAGAGAAACTTAAATATCTGTAAAGCAGTGCTCATAACTGCATTTGTTTCCAGAGCTAAAAGAAAGAACCAATGCAAATGCCCATCAGCAGATAAGTGGATAAACAAAATGTGGCATAGGAACATAATGGAGTATTAATTGGTTGTAAAAATTAAATTAGGGCGCCTGCTATGACTTGGATAAAACTTAAAGATATCACAGTAAGGGAAATAAGTCAGATACAAAATGACAAATATTTCATGAAGTGTTTTCAGTAGGAAAATCAACAGAGCTAGTTCCTGGGAACTAGGGGAGGAGTAAGCACTTACTCAGTATAGAGTTTCAGTTGGAAAGATGAAAACATTTTGGAAATAGACTCTTATGGTTGGTTACACAACAAGTTTAATGTCACAGAAAGACACACTTAAAAGTGGCCAAATTACCAATTTATCTATTATGTATTAGCCAACTTTCTGCCATTTTGACATGATAATTTAAAATAACAGCTTACAGAGGAATTGCTGACTTTGCCTCACAGTTTCAGAGAAAGGTCCATGATTACTTCTCTGTTGATCTGATGGCCTGTTTTAAAACAGTACATTATGGTAGAAACAAGAAAAATAAAATGACTTACCACAAGATGGCTAGGAAGGGGAAAGAGAGATAAGCTGGAGTCTTTACATACCCTTGGAGGTCTAGTTCTCAGTGGCCTAGTTCTTTCTAGCAAGTCCCATTACATGGAGTTTCTGCAATCTCAAATTAGCACTACCATCTGGTCACCAAGTTTTGAACACACGAACCTTTGAAAGACATTTAAGATCCAAGCAATATTATGTTTATTTTAGCACAATAACAAGATTATTCCCTGACCCACTTCAACAACTTTTTTGATGTAAAGACTATTGTTTCTTTCACATCCACATGCCGTTAATGAATATTCTCTGATCTGCCCATTGCCACAAGTATAGTTTCCCATTTATTCCCTGTCTCTTTGTATCATGTTAGATGTATGACATACTAAATTTTAATATCCAAATTGCTTAACTTATACCTAAATTTATTATTAGTAGAATCATTAGTTTCAGAAGTTCTTGAGATTTTTAAGTTGCACATATCTAAATTCTTTTGCATTTCTATCTAGGGACTGATTCTTACGTTTATCAAGTTTGGTTTTAATTTTCTGCCACACTTTTGCAATGTTCATTTTAAAATTTATTTTGACTATGAATTGATTTTTTGTTTTTTGTTTGAAGTTTTTAATTCACTTTTGTTTTCTTTCATCTTCTTTGCTCCACACCAAAACCTGGGTCTTTTGAAAGTGTCTCAACTTACAGTTTTGTTTTTTTTTTTTTTTTCTTTTTCTTTGTTTTGAGGCAAGCCCAACAGACTGATCTTTGTTCGTTTTTTTACGAGAGTGAGAGCGAGAGAGATAGATAATTGGCAGGGCAGGGCCTCCAGCCACTGTGACTGAGCGTCAGATGTGTGCATCACCTTATGCGTAGGTGCAACCATTCCTGCCTGTGTCACCCTGTGCATCTGGCTTGTGTGGGACCTGGGGAGTTGAGCATGGGTCCTTAGGCTTCACAGGCAAGTGCCTTAACCCCTAAGCCATCTCTCCAGCCAAAATTTCAGCTTTTTGAGCTCAAAGAAAATCTGGCTACTCCCAAACTAGTTTTCCACACATGTCCTCACTTTTCATGTATACTCTGCTCTCAAGATGTCATCACCCAGAAGCTCTTAGAGACCATAGTTTTAGGCAGCTATCCCAGCTTGTTTAATCTCTAGTCCACATGGACTATCCCTATCTCAGATCTATTTCCATGCTCCAAATACAGTGCCAGATTTCTGGTCCATGTAGGCTTTTACATGGGCCACTGAGTGCTTGCTGCCTTCAGGAAAGCCATGGGATATTTCTGTTTCCACATGTCAGACACTCAACACGTTTTGAAATTGTTTTACTTCTTTTCTGGAATATGAAAACATTTTCAGTACATTTTGCTGTTATTATTTGTCTTAAAAAATGTATCTTCTGTCATCACCTAATAACATGTAATGCATAAGAAAAGAGGTTTATTCATATCATGGTGGTAGAGGTTAGGAAGTCCAAGAGCATGGTTTCACCAACTTCTCTGCATATATGAAGGTTTTTCTTGCTGACTCTTGATATGACAGAGGGCATCAAAGGACAAGCCAGAACAAGTGTGTAGAGAAAGGTTTTTTTTATACCAAATGACTCCCATTGTAAGCCTATAATCCATTACTCTATTCTATGCATGGATTATTCAGCTCATGAGAGGAAAGCCTTTATTATAAAAGCAAAATGTCTCACTTTTCTGGATCATCAGGCTGCCATATTTGTCAACACATTGAATATATATATATTCTTCAAAATTACATATTTAACATGCTATAGTATATTTTTCATATAGAAGTGATGCAGCTGTTTTTTTTTTAAAAAAATACTTCTAAAGACTATCTTGGAACTAATATTAATATTAACTAATCAAAAAAATGAACATTTTTCAGAAACAAGAAATGATTTGGAAAATATTGAGACTATCAACTAATACTAACACAAGTTAGATAGACATGCTCTTGCTTCTTTATCTTTTAACTCCTCTCTAAATGGTTATACATCTTTGAATGTACAATTCAGGTATCAACCTGTTGTTTGAAGAAAATGTGACTGCAATTTGTCCCAATGTTGGCAGCTTATGCTGGACACCCTTGTTCTTAATTATGCTCTTTCCCAGTTAGAGTAAATTAGAATGACCTCAGAACTGATATATCTAAAATGGTGTGTTCTCAGTGCTTTGTCTATAAGTTTCCTGACTCAGTCATCCTGGGCAGCAACCACCATTAATTGGCATCAACAGCAAGCACTGATATTCTTGCATTTTTATGGAAGTTTAGTGGATCTAGGTTGAGGAGTTGGCTGCAGTCGTTTGGGTGCTGTATGACTTGAGATCTTTGAACAATCCAACTCCATTCCAAGAATGCAAGTTCCAGGGCTTTCAGTGTAGGATACAGATAGTAGGGCCTATTCTTCTCAAGGCAGATCACTGACCAAACAAATAAGACACACTGGACCAACATATTTGCTATCTCCATGAGTTATCTTTAATAACTATTCTATTGTGAAGACCACAGGACTAAATCCAACAGAAATGAAAAAGGAAAGTATCTCATCCCTGGCACTGAAAACTTTCTAGAGCATTCAACAACTAGAGGATAGGACAGATATGTGTGGATTTTGTTGTGTTGCTTATAATTTCTGACTGTACTACTTCCCCCAAACTGGAATAGTTTGTAAATTCTTAAATACAGTCTTGGTGTATCATAGTGTTGATTAAAGGCCTCATTTGAATGCTAGGGAAACCTGATTTCAGTCCATCACAATAAAAATATGTTACTATCAAAAGATATTTTAGGAATCATTGATAATATTTTGTAATCAATCCAGAAAACATATCCAGGAAATTGCTATACATTTCTACCAGTTGCTTTTTCCTGTATAATTTCTTCTAATTCATGTGAAATTGATGGGATATTAATATCAGATAAATGAAAAAAAAAATCTTTCATTACACAGTATGCTGTTAGTCTGTGGGGTTCATTGTCATAGGAGGTCACTGAATCAAATACTGTAGCTTGAATTTTGAAAGCAGCTGGAAAATTTTATTATGACTAATAGTATTTGTCATTATTCATGCCAAGCTCCAGGTAATGAACTCTCCCACTTGAGGCTCTGATCACCTCAGGGGTCAAATACAGTAGTCTCCTTTGTGTAGCTAAACAATGGACTATTCATTTGGAAACATCCATAAACTTAAAAAAGGATAAATACTAATATTAGTGATTTATAAAAGTCATATTATACTTAAACATTTCTATGTGGTTAGGAAAGAATGTATATTACTACAAAACTGTTCCTTGTTATATTATATATTTAGCACAATTGGCTTTGAACACTCCAAAGTGCAATAAGGTTGAAAACTCATTTATATCACTATTGCATATAAATAACCTATTTTTTATTCATAATTTCAAGCAAACCTATAAACTCTTAAGGACAAAGAAAAAAAGTTCTTTGCCTTAAAGATTCATGCTAGCATTAATATAAGTAGAGTTCTGTATCCTAGAGTGAACAAAAACTAAAGATTGGAATGAAGGCTAGTTCACCTTCTCCTATTTTGTTTTATTCACCTGCAGATACTCTAAGACCCAACTTAATAAAAAAAATCCAATATTAGTTTTTGAATTATGTTGGTCTTCAGGTTAAAACTATAACATCTTTGCTCTACTTGCACTATAGAGTGGAAAGATAGCAATGATCTAAGAATAACAGACATGACTTTCTTCTTCCTTCTGAACTGTTCTGTGTTGCTTTTAATTTTATTCTTTTTATTTTGCAAAGTTGTAAAAGTCAGGCTTTTCATATTTTAACACAAATACAGAATTTACTTATGGTCACAAAAATACATTTTTAGAAATTATTTTTCTTTCTTGGGAAATTAATATTTTGAATTCCATAAATACCTATCATTTACCTTGATCAAAGGCAAAAGCATCATTAAATAGTCTTATTTTAATAAAAGAGTTCTTCATAAGTTTAATAATATTTTCATCCATTGTATGTAGGTAAAGGAAAAAAGATCATATAAAATCCTTTGAGCTAATTTTTATCATTTTTGTTATTCATGATCCATCAATAAAGAGTAAAGAATAAGAAACAGAAGTGCTTGAGTTATATAAGGAAGGAAACAAGACGAATGAAAGACTGATGTGCTCTCTTGACTTAGCCAAAATACAGCTCAGAGGTACACTCAGCTCTCATAAGCCAATACTGATACAGAGCCAAAACCCTATAAAATCTGTTCTTTATCAAGAAATGCATTGTCCATTATTATTATCTTTTCTTTTATAGATTTATTTCAAAGATGTTTACCTAGCTTATCTGGCTTAAAAATCTAGATAGAAGATGCATTTCATTTACAGCCTCGAAATTGTTAAGCTAATTTTTAATTAACCATAGAAGACAATGTTAGAAGCACCTATATCTAGTCCTAGGTTGAGGAGATCCCTCAGTGTGTAAAGCTTTGCAAGCATGAGTATCTGACCCCAGTGCCCTTGTAAAATGAAATCTATAATCTCAGCAAAGATAGTCAAACATATTGACTATCTTTATCATATACCATATCTTTGAGCATAGAGAAAATGCACAATTTATGCAATAGCATATTACTCTCATATCAAATATTCCATATTAATTTTCATTTTAAAAACACTAAATTTATAATATTAAATAATATCTCATAATATTTAAAAGAATCTATAGTAAAAATAAATGTAGAAAATAGAGTATATCCTAATCCTAACTAGAATAAAACAACTTTTGTCACATAATAGATACACTATTTTTTCCTTGATCTATTATATTTTCTAACTAAAATTTGCTTCTGTGAAGGAAAGTTATTGGGCTAGGAATATTTCTATATAGTAACTTTGTTAATCTTGTTTGACACATTTCATTTTCTTTACTATTCTAACTAGAAAATCACATTGTTTATAGATAATGAATATACTATCTTGCTTAAGTAAATTACAAAACTGCTTCAGCTTCATGATGTATTTAATTAGCAAGAATATCAGCAAACATTACTACTTTCCTTTACTGAATTGAGAAAGATATTTGAAATGAATTTTCTATAATGTTTACTTTATTATTCTTATCACTCTCAAATTATTCATCAGGTTCTGATTTGCCTTCTGTGTATAAGAAATAATTTGCTGGCATTTGAAAGTCAATTGTATTTTGCTGATGAACCTTACTGCTTTAGAGTCACAAGATTAAAGAAGATTTTGAAATATGTATTTTGAAACAAACTCACTGAATAAAATTCCATTATCACTAGCTAAACCATGTCTAATATTTGCACTAGATGTTGTGAGGAAAAAGTAAACTCATTAATAGCAAGAAATTATTGTTTTCAAGTAGTTTTGTTCCAGTTGACTAGTCAATGAATGCTGTCACAGGTTTTTATAGAGATTATTAGCAAATCTTTACAATTGCCCTTTGAAGTAAAGTTTGAAAATGCATAGATAACTTTGAGGCCTAAAAGAACTTGAAAGGACTTGCTTAGGTTCATATAGTTAATCCCTAGCCTAACTGGGTTTACAGCTCAGGCAGTCTTACATACAATATTCTTCTTAAACCTTGGGCCGCAGCCTCCTCTGAGAATGTAGCAGAGTACCAACCAGATGATCAGGGCTAGTAAGGGCTTTTTGGAGTTTTTAAGAATGAAATAATATTTTTTCAGGGTGAAAAATGTTCCAGGTAAAGGCCTTTTTTGTACAATAGGGGTGTGATGACATTAGGATTTGTGAGACACCAATGATTAATTAAACTAATGTAATAGAGTCATAGAAAGGAGAAACAGAGTTGGACAAAGATTGTGTATACTCATGAATGCTAACCAGAACCTCTTTTTTCACCTTGTAAATATTGGGAAACCACAGAGGAAATGGGCTAATATGGAACAATAGTACATTCCAGATGCCTTTATGCATGAACATAAAAAGGAAATTATATATTTCAAGCTAAAATTATCAAGAAAATGAGATCCCAAGAAATCATAAGCAGCAGCCATCAAGACCAACAAAATAAGTGACCTAAAGAAATAAGCCACTTTTGATGGGCACACTATATATATATATATGTATATATATATTTCCCCTTAACCTATTGCAGCCCCAATGGAGGTCTTCAGAAAGAACAAAGACTTGGGTTCAAAAGTTCCGGTACAATTTCCATCTTCAGAAATCTGTCAGACTGAGCTGGAAATATGTTTATCCTAATCCTCCAAAGATTTCAGGTAGCCTCCAGCTATGCTGAGCTACTTTTCACACTGTTTCAAATCTTTCATTTCTTTTGTGACTGAAATATGGGTTTGCCTTATCTTAAAATGCACATGCATGCATGCATGCACACAGAATACATTGGACAAAAAGCCTATGCCAAAGAAAAGTTACAAAAATCTTTAACAATATCAGGAAAGATTAGCTTCATACCCAGGTGTGGGAACAATGTTCACCCTTTGTCTCACCCATTTGGTCTTCCATAGAAATGACCTTATAAATAGGGGTATGTTATGAAGCTTTCTGCTTAAACACGTTTTAATTGACTTTCTAAGTTTAGGATGGCTGCCTTTTACCACCTTCACACATTTTGTGTATGCCTTAAGTTATTGATAGGTCAGTGCTTTTACAGAAGCTAACATTTTCCTGCCAGAAAACCCATCCTGTCTCATTTAAATAGTCAAAAAATTATTTCGACTTGCAATTACAACAAAGTATTCTCAACTTCTCCCAAAATTTTTAGCTGCCTCACTCCACATTTACATGTGAAAAAGGACATTTGCATGATCAAATCTGAGAACCATATTTTAGTAATTTTACAAATGTTCACCAAGTGTAATTTAAATATGTGTTAAATGCAAAGTATTTTTAGCTGCTGGTGTCAAAAATATAGTGAGTGACTGATGCCAGGGAGAAAAAAAGTGTAACTTTATGAAAATTCAAATTTTCTACGTATTTGAATCCACTTCAGGTTTCTTCTGAGACATATTAGCAAAGGCTTTATTGAAAGCAAATAAAAATGTACTTTAGATCATTTTTATTAAGTTTAACTTTCTTTTTGAAAATTTTGCAAACCCATATGTCCAATATAATAGCCCTGGGTCAACTGGATTGACCATTTTAACTTTTTTAAAAAATATTTTTTGTTCATTTTTATTTATTTATTTGAGAGTGATAGAGAGAGAGAGGGAGAGAGAAACACAGATAGAGAGAGAGAATGAGCACGCCAGGGCTTCCAGCCACTGCAGACGAACTCCAGATGCATGTGCCCCCTTGTGCATCTGGCTAACCTGGGTCCTGGGGAATCGAGCCTCGAACCAGGGTCCTTAGGCTTCACAGGCAAGTGCTTAACCGCTAAGCCATCTCTCCAGCCCTGGATTGACCATTTTAAATCTGGCTAGTGGGCCTAGGAAAGTTGAAGCTAGTGGCCACAACTTAATATAATAGAGTCATGCAATAGAATTGACAAAATTAGATATGTTCCATCATTTTTGTCACATAGGTGTTGTATCTTGTGCATTTTTGAATTATTATTAAATTAAATAGAAACACACAATGAACCTATTTTATATCACTTCATTTATGTATGCTTATATACATACACACACAACCCATGCATTCCAATGCTTGAAGCAATTTATATACTAAAATTAACTGGGTTGGATGATGAGTTCTTAAGATTATTTTAACTTTTATTGAGATATAGTATTACATGTCTATGTTTTGTACAATATGATAATTGGTACATGTGCAGATTATAATGATCAAATCAGGATAGTAAGTGCTTCCATAGCCTTAAATATATATAAATACAGTGAGATCTTTTTTTTTTTAAATTTTTTATTTATTTATTTGAGAGTGACAGACACAGAGAGAAAGACAGATAGAGGGAGAGAGAGAATGGGCGCGCCAGGGCTTCCAGCCTCTGCAAACGAACTCCAGACGCGTGCGCCCCCTTGTGCATCTGGCTAACGTGGGACCTGGGGAACCGAGCCTCGAACCGGGGTCCTTTGGCTTCACAGGCAAGCACTTAACCACTAAGCCATCTCTCCAGCCCTAGTTCTTAAGATTCTTGACACTTACTAATAAGTGGTCTCAATTTGAAGTATCTTTCTATATGTATATACATATGTCAGAGAAAACATAGTACCGACTAATGAATTGGTATATTTCCATATGTTCCTATTGGGTTAGAGCTTTAGGAATGAACTACTTTTTTTTCTTACATGGTTATATACATGTTCTTCAAGCACCATAGCTCTGTGTGTCTTTGTCTGTGATGTAAAAAATATTCCTGCGAGCTATTGCATTTAGTAGCCCTACTTAATGTGCAATTACACTTGGTACTGGGGGACATGTGTTCACACACAACAGAATAAACAAATGGTAGCAGTCACACAAAACTATTCACCCTGAATCTTTCCAAAAACACATTTTCTACAGTACTATAACTGCCAAAATGCCTTTCTTGATTTTCCCTTAACTTCTGTTGATTTTAGATGTTTTGGGTTTTTCTGCCCATCTAATGTATCGCCTATTTGATTCAAGTATGTAGGAGGCATATGTTAAGTGAATCAGCAGGGAAGTAGTTGAGACCACAAGGGTAGTCACCCTCTACATGCTATTAGTATTAAAATCCCAGAGGACACCTGTGCAGTGAACCATGGTAATGAGGTTGATAGTTCATGAAAGGGCCCATATGACAAATTGCCAACCTGCTGCAGGGACAGCCTCACTAACCCTTCAGAGGCCAATGTTATTCTGATTTTCATCCAGTTTTCCTCTCATTCTAAGTGTGTCTGTGCTAATACCACATTTCAGTGATTTCAATATACACACCACTGCCCTCCCCTCAGAACAGAGAGCACCTGGCAGCATGGACATTTATAACCCCCTTTGCAAAGCGACATGCTCTTGGGCTGAAATTAATCAGCATTTGTCATGCACTTTAAAGCACAAAAGAATGTTTAATTTTTCATGAGTTATTTTTGAAGTACTTATAAAAACAAGTAACTTCATTTGTTACCATTTTGAATATATATGCACATGTTAGTTCCGTTACTCCTCTCTTTATATCCATATTAACTGCCTTTTGTAGCAGTTGCTGATATTCAAAGAAAACACCTTTCAGGCATATTTTCCTCCTTTCTTCTGCATGCATTTTTAATTTATGTAAGAATGACATGACATTCAATTTACTTACAAATGTTCAAATGCTATTGTCAGATTCATTTCTTTGTAAATGCTATTTATAATCAATCTTTTTACATTCTTCTTTTTATCTTCATTTGTCTTTATAGATTGTTTTAGATTCTTTTTGGGCAAGGAGAATTAGGTGTCACATTTTAGTGGAGAACCTGACAAAACTGCATTGTCTGTAGGACAAGTCTTTTGTAAGAAGTTAAAATTTTCAGAATGGATCCTTGTCCTGAGAAGTGCTAAACTCTATGTACTTTTTTTTTTTTTTTCAGTAAGACGGAAACATTTTTAGGCAGAGGTACTAAGGTAATTTTCACTCTAACTTCTTGATAAGGTTCTAAATTTCTCATTTTCCATTAGTGACCTCCTAATATTAATAGAAGACAATGTTTTCAAAAACTTTAGTGCTTAGTCTTAATTCCATGTAAACTTGAGCACATGGTTCTGCTTGCTGAATCTTCATGTATTCAGTTTTCTAATTAGCTGTATTAAGAGATTCTAGCTCATGTAACTTGAACCTGTGTTTCTTTACACTGTGTTTTACTAGTTTATAACACTGTAATAGTTTTTATGTTATTTACTGTGTTTTATTACCAAAATTCTTAAGGACAAGGAGCACATGCTCACACACTCATGAGCACGCACACATACACACACACTCACACACACAAAATATATATTCCATTTTGTTGGATCTCAGCTGCAAAGATTTTAACTTCATTCTGGTTACCTGTGTCCTATGTCTTTATTATTCACTATAGGGATCTCATGTTATACTTTGTAGAATATACTATGTGGAGTCCCTTTTTTAACTTTCATTACTCAGAGGAAACAAACAGTTCACTTATGAGATTAAACTGTTAGATTTGTTTGTTTGTCAAAAAAAGGGTTTTGATAAAACATTAAAAATTGAATGCTTGTGAGTAGGACTTGAGCTTGTCAGTTCTCCTCAGCCCCTTCTACCTCTTACTCCTTATAGCATAATATTTTTCAATGACACACTATTCAGCCAGAAAATATAATGTGTTTAAGAGCTTTTGCTTATTTTATTGCACCCTATAGAACCTTAATTAATAGTCATATCCCTGTTAATTTTTACAATGATACAAGTATACTTCCAGAAACCCCTGTCTACAAAGTGGTTGTGTTATAGAGGGCAGTATGCTGGTATTAGATAATTTATCAATATACTTCAGTAAATAAAGTAATAAGGTAAGTTTGTTGGTCCTTGACCTATTAGAAACAGATACAATGATAAGATGAATCATTCAGGAACTTTATTAAAGACACACCTGTTGTGAAGGAAAATAGAGCCTATTCAACCCTATAGCTTGGCATCTCTGACAAATCTAACCTGATTATACATTTTTTGTTGCAGTAATGCTTGGTGTCTTGAGATAAAAAATGCTCTCTCTCTCTCTCTCTCTCTCTCTCTCTCTCTCTCTCTCTCTCTCTCTCTCTGAATTCAATAAAAGAGCTTTGTTACTCAAATGTAGAATTCTGCTGATGATGACATAATCTTGCTTCAGGTCCCAGAAGAGAGAGGGGGTACCACATCACAGTTTTCTTACTGGAGCATGCCCAAAATTCCATATGGCTTGATTCACCTGCCTCACCATGGACTCCTCCAGCACCTATCCAGACCTATCCAGGTCTCCTACATAGAAGATATGACCCAAGTTACAAAATGTATTGTACCTAGCCTGTGCCAACTGAAGTTCTCTTCCTTGCTCCAGGTCAGAATCACCTGTATGTCAGCTGATATAAGTGTACATGTTGTCTCAAGAACCACAACTGGGCTACTAAACAATGTGCTATGCTCTCTGTACCAGGGATACAATATTCAGCAATTTATTAGCATGTAAGTGGCATTTCAGTATGTTATTGACAATTATACCACTAAAAGTACCAGCAAATTGACTAATCACTGAAACACTGTATGACTGAATCCCCTGCCTCTAGAGCACTTACACTAGCCACTACCTATTTGTCTTGCTCAGTCAGCAGGACACTGTCACCATAGTGGATTGCATATTGTTTAATGGAATGTCCAAGTAGCCTCAGTCTCTACATACTGTGATGGCAAAAGATGAGCTAAAATAATCATTAGGTGACATAAACATTCTTCACCTCAGAACATTTTTTTGTATATTTTTTTTTAATTTAGATTCTCAAGGTAGAGTGTCCCTCTAGCCCAGGCTGACCTGGAAGTCATCATGTAGTCTCTGGGTAGCCTCAAACTCACAGTGATCCTCCTACTTCTGCCTCCAAAGTGCTAGGATTAAAAGCATGCACCACCATGCCCAGTCATTTATGTACTTAAATGTAAATGCATAACATTTTATACTTTTCTCTAATTATAATAACATAGAACAATTTCATATGTGTACAACATACTTTATTATTCCAACACAGCAATGACTCTACCTTCAGTCACTACCTGTCTCCACCTTCACTATAGTTGGTGACTCTCTAATATACCTCTGGTGCCTTCCATTTTTTAAGAAAACAAAACAGATTTAACAAGATAAAGTATGATAATACTTTCCTTTCTACTAAAACTACTGAAGTCAATGTCCTCAGGGTATGTTTTTGGTTCTAACATTATGTGGGAAATTACGAGGGTGAAGAGGTACAGAAGTTTCTACTTGGCTTTCACCAGTATGTCAGCTGTTACTCTACAAATCAGAAAGCCTATATGGTAGTTACTACAATTGCCAGTCATGTACAAATGACTGGAAAATAGATCACCTTATGTGACCTGGATAAGTGACTTCACTTCAATCAAGACGTCCTTATTACCTGGCCCCTAAAACTGCCCTACTATGATGAGGCTCTGGAGATTTGAGTGTCCATATCAACCCAGACTTCATATCCAAAAGTGCTCAAAAAGTTTCTTTTACCCCTTTGGCACAGTGTACTATCACCCAAGTGCAAACTCTTGAGCAGACTGGACAAATCATGATGTTTATGCCATGATGTTGCAGAATCTCTCCTTCTAGGGAACCAGCTCTCTTCAAGAGATGTGTTCTGGATCTAAAAATGTGCTCAGACCTTGGAACTAAGAAAGAACTTAGATTTGTTCTTGGGATAAGCACCCTTGTACCCTGCTTCCTGCCTTCCTTTCTATTCGTTTAATATGATAGATTTTAAGTAGCATTTTAACCTTTGCTTATTACCTATCTCTTCTGTTACTAAGAACCTCATGCACTGTTAGCTGTCTGTAGAACTCTGTGCAGCCTTCTGCTTCTCCTCCCATCTTGTCTTTGGCATGATAACTGTGGGCCCCTGGTGTCTAATGAGTAAGAATTGGCATTTGATCTTTTTTTCTTTTTAATTCTGAGCTTGTCATTCCAGCCTGAAGCTGTGAAAGCCTCTATGATACAGATGCCTGGTTTGTAGAGAAAAGACCAAATGTACTTCATAGTGATGTAGCTGCCCATGTTTTCACCATAGCACTGTTCGCTTTGGTTTGTGTCATAGCCTGTATAATCATGCATGCACCATATTCTTAGTGTGTTTTAGGACTTGCCTACTGTATTTGAATGGACTTAATAAGTAAGATGCATAGCTTTCTCCAGCTTTTATATTTCCTCTTTTAAGCTCTGCTAGAGAAACTCAGCTATTCCAGTTTACTAAATGATCTTGACAGTTTATTGCAGATTCCAGAAGCCAACCAGGAGTGCATTCACCTCACCCTAAGTCCTTGCTACAGTGTTAAATATATCTTCAGGGAAAGCTAATAAGAAGTAAAAAGTGAACTGAAGACCAGGACTCATCTTACTGCTTCCCAAATGCTGACACATGTGACTCCCTGATTCACTCTCAGGCTGCCATGCCTGCCCTTCCATCATAGACTGAACCCTGAAGATGCGAGCCAGTGTAAGTCCTGCTGTTGTTACATGGCTTTTGTTACTTTTTTGTGACAGATATGTGATGCTAGCTATTTTGTATTCTATAGCAATAACTGAGTGCCACAGACTAAATAATTTGTAAAAAGGTTCATTTCACTTACAGTTCTTAACATTCAAAAGCAGAACACAGGCCTCTGTTTGGCAGCTGATGCTTGCCATGATGTGGCTGAGGACAACACATGGTGAAACAAGCTAAGTATGCTTGCTTGGATCTCTCTTTCTCACTTTATAAACCACTATTATGATCATAAGGTCACCATCATGACTTCACCCATTTCTAGCTGTACCCCAGAATCTCTCTCTCTCTCTCTCTCTCTCTCTCTCTCTCTCTCTCTGTGTGTGTGTGTGTGTGTGTGTGTGTGTGTGTGTGTGTGTGTGTAAAAAAGAGAGAGAGAGAGAAAGAGAAAGAGAGAGGTACTTAATTTTTAGGTAAAATATTTCAGTTTTCTAGACACAACTGGATATGGGGCTATTGCATTTCTATTACAATCATTTGTATTGGTCATAGTTCTCTAGATAAAGAAGATAGATATTATAAAAGGGAATTTACTAGAACAGCTCATACAATATGGGTTGGGTAGTTAAATAATGGCCACCTGCATACTAAAGAACCTGGAGATGTGGTGGCTGCTCAGTCTATAGAATTTGATACCTCATAAAACTGGTCCCAAATTGGGCACTGAAGATGTAGAAGATGCTGGAGAGTTCCTGGTTCTCAGTCTATACTGGAAGGCCAATGAAGCCACTTCACAGAGGCTGGCAATGACAGCAGCAGAATCAATTCACTCACCATCAAGAAACACAGGCAGGAGACTTCCGGTTAAGATGGTAGCATAGGTACCACGCCAAAGCAGCCTAGGGGGGAAAAAGACCAAAAAAAAAACTCAGCAAAATACAAACTTTTACTAAAAAGTGAGGTGTATAGGAAATTGAAGCAGCAGCGGAGAAGTAGAAGAGATCCAGAGCATCCAGAGCCCGCACAGGCCGGCAAAAGTGGCTCAGGCAGCTCGGCCAACCGCCGTGGTGGCGGCGGACCAGAAAACCACCAGGCTCAGCTTGAGCCACAGGAAAAGCCAGATGCGGGAGCTTCCACTCACACCGGTGCTCTCCAGAACTCAGGAAACGTGAAGGGAGAGCAGCAGTGAGCAACGGAGGAGCAGACCTCGAGGTAGAAGAACACGTGGAGCAGTGAGAGAACCAAAGCAACTGAGGCTCCCTCCTCTCCCTCACTGCCTGAGCCAAGCTCCAGAGAACAGTGAAGCGGTCCTGGGACCCGGCCATGCCAACTTGAGCCAACAGCAGGACCCAAGCAGGAGCAGAGTTCGGCAGCAACATCAGTGGTTCTGGCACCCGGTAACAGTGACCCAGCAGCAGCAGACCTAGGTGTGGCAGCACCGGCAGACCCAGCAGCAGCAGACCCAGGAGCGGCAGCAGTGGCAGACCCAGCAGCAGCAGGTTCAGTGGGAGCAGCGGCAGTGGACACAGCAGCAGCAGCTTCAGCAGCAGTGGTGGCTCCGACAGTGGCAGCTACAGCAGCAGCAGAGGAAGCAGCAGCGGTGGGTCCAGCAGCAGCACCTTCAGCAGCAGTGGCGGCAGCTTGAGCAGTAGCAGTTCCAGCAGCAGGGGTGCTGATCTGCAGGGCCACACTTGCCAGGCTTGGTTTGCCCCACAGGAAAAGCCAGTGCCCAGCTGCAGAAATCAGAACAGCAGCCCGAAGACCCAGGCAGCAACTTGACTGAGACCAAAATCATCCAAGGTAACTGGGATTGCACCAGGGAAGGGTCTCACTTGGTTGCAAGCTGACTTGGATCCCTCAACAGACCAGAAATCTTAACCTATTTGTTGATAGAGGATCTGGTCGTTATAATAACTACTTTTGCATACATACTTGGGGCTGTTTTTGATTGAATGTGCACAGTGTTTAGTTAAATTTTAGAATCTCCCTGTATTTTATTCCACTCAGCCTGCTTGAATACTCCTATAGCAGGGAAACTCAACACCTAAGAACATCTTTGTAGATACTCTGAGAGTCTTAAGAGCCACACCTAACACCTTAAGCTCCTAGCCTGAAAATATATTACATCAAATCAATTGATACAGCTAAGAATACCCAGCTAGCTAGAAAATCCAAGCATTAATTTAATCCCAGATGCAAAAATATATACATTATAACACAAGAAACACTAAAAAGCAAGACGATATAAATCCACCTAAAAGTATTAATGCATCAGAAATGTCCTCGAGTGAGAACGAGTTAGAGGAAATGCCTGAGAAAGAGTTCAAAAGAATGATTATAAATATGTTCAAAGAGGTCAGAGAACAAATGAAAAGAATCAAAGAAGAAATCAAAGAGGAAATCAAAGAAGAAATCAAAGGAATCAAAGAAGACGCAGGACACCAATCTAATGAAATAAAGAAGGCAATATAAGACATAAATAAGGAAATAGAAATAATAAAGAAAAACCAGTCAGAATTACTAGCAATGAAGAACACAGTTAATGAAATAAAAAACTCTGTAGAAAATCTCACCAGTAGGATGGATGAGGGAGAGGACAGAATATCTAAGCTAGAAGACCAGGTGGCAGTTATAATACAGTCCAACAAAGAGAAAGACAAACTTATAGAAAAGAACGAGTGGGAGTTTCAAGATATTTGGGATGCTATGAAAAGATCCAATATAAGTATTCAGGGCATAGTAGAAGGAGAAGAATTCCACTCCAAAGGCATAGTAGACATCTTCAACAAAATCATAGAAGAAAATTTCCCCCAAATTGGGAAAGAGGTGCCAATGCAGATACAGGAAGCCTTTAGAACCCCAGCCAGACAAAACCCGGAAAGAATCTCTCCTTGCCATATCATAATCAAACTTCCAAACACACACACCAAAGAAAAAATATTGAAAGCAGTTAGAGAGAAAAATCAAGTTACCTACAAAAGCAAGCCCATCAGGATTACAGCAGATTATTCAACACAAACTTTTAAAGCCAGAAGGGCTTGGAGTGATATATTCCAAGTTCTGAAAGATAACAACTGTCAACCAAGGTTACTTTATCCTGCAAAGTCATCCATTCAAATAGACGGAGAAATAAGGACATTCCATGACAAAAGCAGGTTAAAGGAGTATTTGAAGACAAAACCAGCTCTACAGAAAATACTTGATAGAATCCTCCATGCTGAAGAAAAGGAAAAGCATACATATAAGGAACCTAGAAAAAACAAGCAATACTCAAATACTAGTTAACAGAAGAGAGCACAGGTATAACCAGAACCACAAAAAAAAAAAAAAAAAAGGCAAACATAAATACACACCTTTCAATAACATCTCTTAATATCAACGGCCTCAATGCCCCAACGAAAAGATATAGGTTTGCAGACTGGGTTAAAAAGCAGGATCCTACAATTTGTTGTCTCCAAGAAACTCACCTTTCTACAAAGGATAGACATTATCTTAGGGTGAAAGGTTGGAAGACGGTGTTTCAAGCAAATGGGCCTAGAAAACAAGCAAGGGTTGCTATCCTAATATTGGACAAGGTACACTGTAGTCCAATGTTAGTCAAGAAAGATAAGGAAGGTCACTTTATATTGATTAAGGGCACACTCCAACAGGACGACATTACAGTCCTAAACATATATGCACCTAACATGGGGGACCCCAAATTCATCAAACAAACACTATTAGAACTAAGGTCACAGATATCACCAAACACAGTGGTGGTGGGTGACTTTAACACCCCACTCTCATCAATTGACAGGTCATCCCGGGAAAAAACAAACAGAGAGGCAACTGTACTAAATGAGGTCATAGAAAGAATGGACTTAACAGATATATACAGGACATTTCATCCAAAGGCTGCAGAATATACATTCTTTTCAGCAGCACATGGAACATTCTCTAAAATAGACCATATATTAGGACACAAAGCAAATCTTAACAAATTCAGGAAAATTGAAATAATTCCTTGCATTCTATCTGATCACAATGGAATTAAACTACAAATCAGTTGCAAGAAATGCTATAGAGCATACACAAAATCATGGAAACTAAACAATACACTACTAAATGATGAATGGGTCAATGAAGAAATCAAGAAGGAAATCAAAAAATTTATAGAGTCAAATGATAATGAGAACACAACATACCAAAATCTCTGGGACAAAATGAAGGCAGTTCTAAGAGGTAAATTTATAGCCTTAAGTGCCTATATTAAGAAATTAGAAAGGTCGCAAGTAAACGACCTAATGCTTCACCTTAAAGACTTGGAAAAAGAAGAACAAGGCAAACCAAAAATCAGTAGATGGGAAGAAATAATAATAAAGATTAGGGCAGAAATTAATGAAATAGAAACAAAAAGAACAATTCAAAGAATTAATGAAACAAAGAGTTGGTTCTTTGAATAGATAAACAAGATTGATAAACCCTTAGGAAATCTGACCAAAAGAAAAAGAGAAGAGGCACAAATTAATAAAATCAGAGATGAACAAGGTAAGATCACAACAGATTCCAGAGAAATTCAAAAAATCATAGGGACATACTATAAAAGCATATACTCCACAAAGTATGAAAATCTGAAAGAAATGGATGGTTTCCTTGATCTATATGACCTACCTAAATTAAATCAAAATGAGATTATACATTTAAATAGACCTATAACAAACATGGAGATCCGAATAGTTATCAATGATCTCCCAACTAAAAAAAGCCCAGGCCCTGATGGATTCACTGCTGAATTTTACCAGACTTTTAATGAAGAGCTAACACCATTGCTTCTTAAGCTTTTCCAGGAAATAGAAAAAGAAGGAATTCTACCAAACTCCTTCTATGAGGCCAGCATCACCCTGATACCAAAACCAGGCTAAGATAGAACAAAAAAAGAAAATTACAGACCAATCTCCCTCATGAACATAGATGCAAAAATTCTCAACAAAATATTGGCAAACAGAATACAAGAGTATATTAAAAAGATCATTCACCCTGACCAAGTAGGCTTTATCCCAGAGATGCAGGGATGTTTCAACATATGCAAATCTATAAATGTAATACATTACATAAATGGGTTGAAGGACAAAAATCACATGATCATCTCCTTAGACGCAGAGAAAGCATTTGACAAAATCCAACATCCCTTCATGATAAAAGTCCTACAGAGACTGGGAATAGAAGGAACATATCTCAATATAATAAAGGCTATTTGTGACAAGCCTACAGCCAACATATTATTAAATGGGGAAAAACTGGAAGCTTTTCCACTAAAATCAGGAAGAAGACAAGGGTGTCCACTGTCCCCACTTCTATTTAATACAGTTTTGGAAGTCTTAGCTATAGCAATAAGGCAAGAGACACACATAAAAGGGATAAAAATTGGAAAGGAAGAGATCAAGTTATCATTATTTGCAGATGACATGGTTCTATACATAAAGAACCCTAAAGACTCCATTAGCAAACTGATAGAGCTGATCAAAACCTACAGCAATGTAGCAGGATCAAAATAAATACACAGAAATCAGTAGCCTTCATATATGCTAACAACAAACACACAGAGGATGAAATCACAGAATCACTCCCATTCACAATTGCATCAAAAAAAAAAATAAAGTACCTTGGAATAAACCTACCCAAGGAAGTAAAGAATCTCTACAATGAGAACTTTAAAACACTCATGCAAGAAATTGCAGAAGACACTAGAAAGTGGAGAAACATCCCTTGTTCCTGGATTGGAAGAATCAATATTGTGAAAATGGCAAACTTACCTAAAGCAATCTACACATTTAATGAAATCCCTATCAAAATTCCAAAGGCTTTCTTCATGGAAATAGAAAAAACAATCCAAAAATTCATTTGGAATCACAAAAAACCTCGAATATCTAAAATAATACTGAGCAACAAAAAATGAGGCTGGTGGTATCACCATACCTGATTTTAACCTATACTACAGAGCCATAGTAACAAAAACAGCATGGTACTGGCACAAAAACAGACATGTAGATCAGTGGAACAGAATAGAGGACCAAGATGTAAGCCCAAGTAGCTATAGCCTCCTGATATTCGATAAAAATGCCAAAAATACTCATTGGAGAAGAGACAGCCTCTTCAGCAAATGGTGTTTTGAAAACTGGATATATATCTGCAGAAGGTTGAAAATAGATTCTTCTCTCTCGCCATGCACAAGAAGGAAGTCCAAATGGATTAAAGACCTTAACATCAGACCTGAAACTCTGAATCTGCTAGAGGAAAAAGTAGGGAAAACCCTTCAACATATTGGTCTTGGCAAAGACTTTCTGAATACAACCCCAATTGCTCAGGCAATAAAACCACAGATTAACCACTGGGACCTCATGAAATTACAAAGATTTTGACTGCAAAGGACACAGTAAAAAAAGCAAAGAGGCAACCTAGAGAATGGGAAAAAATCTTCGCCAGCTATATATCTGATAGAGGATTAATATCTAGGATATACAAAGAACTCAAAAAATTAAATAATAAGGAATCAAAGAAGCCAATCAAAAAATGGGCTATGGAGGTAAGTAGAGCATTCTCAAAGAAAGAAATACGAATGGCATATAAGCATCTAAAAAAATGTTCTATGTCACTAGTCATCAGGGAAATGCAGATTAAAACTACATTGAGATTCCATCTCACTCCTGTCAGATTGGCCACCATCATGAAAACAAATGATCATAAATGTTGGCTGGGATGCGGAAAAAAAGGAACCCTTCTACACTGATGGTGGGAATGCAATCTGGTCCAGCTATTGTGGAAAACAGTGTGGAGTTTCCTAAAACAGCTAGAGATTGATCTACCATATGACCCAGCTATAGCACTCCTAGACATATATCCAAAGGACTCATCTCATTTCCTTAGAAGTACGTGCTCAACCATGTTTATTGCTGCTCAACTTATAATAGCTGGGAAATGGAACCAGCATAGATGTCCGTCAACTGATGAGTGGATAATGAAGATGTGGCACATTTATACAATGGAGTTCTACTCAGCGGTAAAGAAAAATGAAGTTATGAAATTTTCAGAAAAATGGATGGACCTGGGAAGGATTATACTAAGTGAGGTAACCCAGGCCCAGAAAGCCAAGCACCACATGTTCTCTCTCATATGTGGATCCTAGCTACAGATGATTTGGCTTTTGCGTGAGAAGGAAAATACTTAGTAGCAGAGGCCAGTAAGTTAAAAAGGAGACATAAAGGGAAGAGAAAGGAAGTGAGGAGGATACTTAATAGGTTGATATTGTATATATGTAATTACAGTGATTGTAATGGGGAGGTAATATGATGGAGAATGGAATTTCAAATGGTAAAGTGTGGGAGTGGGGAGGGAGGGAATTACCATGGGATATATTTTATAATCATGGAAAATATTAATAAAAATTAAAAATAAAATAAAATAAAATAAAAAGAAACACAGGCAGGAAAGTATTGCTTTTCCATGGACCTCTTTATATTTGTGCTAGCTGATGACAGGAGCCATCCTCTCAGTTAATCCTTGCTAGAAATACTCTTACAGACCTACCAGAGTGTCTCTTAGGTGATTCTAAATCCATTCAAGTTGATAATCAGAATTAAATATCACAGCATTTGTGTTTGGCTAGAAATTCATGAGATGTTTAATCACCTACCTTACTCTCCAATTAATTTCTTTTATATTCAGCAATCTTAGACATGAAAAATTAATTCCCATGGCAGTTCTAATTTGCATTTTCCTGACTGCTGTTTAGGAAATATTTTTATTGCCCATCTGGCTTTCCTTCCACCACTTGCATCCGTTGCCCATTCTTCTATTTTATTTGTTTTGTATTTATCAGTTTATATTATTTATTTATTTATAGGAAATTGCACATACTTTTCTTATACCTTGACTTTATTTATATGGTTTTTAGTATAGGAGGTTACTTTGTGTATTATAGGTAGTTGTAATTTTCTTAAAAACTATGTATTAGCTATCTTGCATGGGGGTGAATTTCAGAACATTCTTAGTGTCGACAATTGCTTCCTAGGTTTTTCTAAATTTCATGGATATTTTAAATTAAATTTTAAAATTTCACATACAATTGACAGTTTATTTCTATAACCCCAACATTCTGGATGTTGGGACATATGGATTTCCATGAATTAGAAGCCAGCCTGAACTTCATAGTGAGTTCTAGGCCAGTCTTGGATTCAGAATAAGACCCTGTCTCAAAAACAAATTTTCACTTTATTTAAACTTTATGCTCATACATGGTACAAAGATGTTTTCTTCTATAAAGTAGGTCAAATAGCAATTTGTCTTTACCCACACTGTGTGGACACCAAGTCTTCACTTATGCAGTGGTGGACATCCAAACTTCCCCTACACTGGGTGGACACCCAATCTTCACCCACAGTGGGTGGACACATAATCTTCACCCACACTGGGTAGACACACAATCTTCACCCACACTGGGTGGACACCTAGTATTCACCCACAGTGTGGTGGACAACCAGTCTCCACCCATACTTTCTCGTGGACACCCACTATTCACACTGGGGTGGACACACAATCTTCTCCCACACTGTTATGGACACCAAACTTCACACACACTGCAGTGAACATCCAATATGCACCTAGATAGGGTTTTACACCCACTCTTAACCACTACTGGGATGAATACCAAATCTTCACCTACATGGTTGTGGACACCCAGACTTCACCCTCACTGGGGTGGACACCCAATCTTCACCCACACTGGGGTGGCCACTCAGTATTCACCCACACTAAAATGGATATCCACACTTCACCTACACAGTATTGGACACACAATTTTCACCCACACTGTGGTGGACACTCAATCTTCACAAACACTGAGGTGGATACCCAATCTTTACCCACACAATGGTGGACACCCAGACTTCACCCACACTATGGTGGACAACCAATCTTCACCCACACTGGGCTCTGTTGATACAGCTAAATTTGAGTTATCCATGGTCCTCTAAGTAATCCTTCACCCATGCTTTGTAAGTAATATTAATCAACTCATTGGTTCCCCATGTTGGACTTTTGTGAAATCATATTTTGGTCTGTCATGTGCCCTATCTGGAATGAACAAATGTTTGTTTTCATCTCCCTAGGAAAGGTTAAAGCAACACAACACAAACCAATGACATCAGAAAATGTTATTAATATTTCATTCTATAAATCTCATGTGAGTATATCCAGGGCCATAGTGACATGAGTACTAAAGATAAGTAGTCTCATCTTTTACAATTAACTTTGTGTGTAGAAGGGTGGGGATGTGGTTGATAGGGTCACTTAAAATATTCTTGACTATGGACATAATGTGACTAGTCAAAATACCTGACCAGAAGCAACTTAAGGACAGATATGTTTTTTTTTTTTTTTTTCCCCATTCATAGTTCTTCCATCATGGCAGGAAAGCAATGTCCCAAGAGCTTGAGGCATCTAGTTACATTGTGTCCACAATCAACATTGCAAAGTTCATTGAATGTTGGTGTCCAGCTCGGTTCCCCTTTGTAAACATTTCAGAATGCAACCCTTGGAATGGTGCTGCCCACAGGTAAGGTATGTCTTTCCACCCCAATTAATCTAATCAAGGTAATTCCTCACAGACTAACTTTATCCATATAATCTTTCACAGGCTAGTCCATAGGCTAACTTGATCTGGATAATTCCTCACAGGCATGCTCAGAGACAAATACCCTAGGTGATTCTTGTTCTTTCCAGTTGACAATAAGTAAAACTATCACAGTGATAGTGTAAAAAATATGTATTCTTTCTTGGGTATATCTTTTACATAGGAAATATTGTAAATTTTTCTAATACTAAATGTTTTTCTAGATTTCCTTTGCAGAGCAACATGATAATTATATATTTAGAAATAAACTACATACTACCTACTTACCTGATGTATATGCATTTGGCTTTGTACCTTTTATTAAATAGGATCACTACTATATTATTGAATAATGCTAATCACAAGGGTATTGTGATCATATTCCTAATTTTAAAAGAAGTAGTTTTAGCCTCTCACAATTAAATATATTAGTTCTTGTTTTATGTTTTAAGGTTTTTTTATCTTAGTTTTTAAGTCACTTCATGGTTTACAGAAGTTTTTCTCTAGAAAACACATATTGATCATTTTTTAAATGTAAGAACAAGTGTAAATCTTCCCTGTAGAACATACATATCCTTGTATATCTACTAAAATAAAATCATTGCCATATATTCCTCGCCTATCTCTTTGTAAAATTTTATTTGGCAAATGCTAAAGATGATTTTATATTACCAACTGCTATAATGTAAATTTCTGTTCAATCTTTTCTGCTTTTCTGTGTTCTTAGGGGTCTAGAGATTTGTGTGCTACATTGTTTGCTGCATAAAGTTTTATGACTATAGATTATTCTCACTATGCACTTTTACCATTAGATAATAAAAGTCTTTGTCCTGTTTAATGTATTGTCCTTGAATTCTCATATTAACAGCACTGCTTTCACTTCCATTTTGTTTATGTTTTTCCAAAATATATTTGTCCATATCTTTGTATTCAACTTTTTTCAAAGTTGGAATTTATTAAGAAAAGGTTTTAATACAAGCATGGGCCATAAGAGAAGGGGAGAGAAACCTGTAAGAGGACATTAGGACACACCTGTAGTGGACATGGGCTTCTCAAGGGAGAGAGTTCCTATGTTCAACTTCTGTTTACATCAGCCTTGCATCAGTGGAAGAGCACATAGTGTATATAGTCTTCTCAGACACATCCTCATTGTCCTGTTTCTATTCTCGCTGATTTTAAAAACACAGCCTTCACACAATTCTGGTTTCTATGATTACACAGATATATTTAAAAACATGGAAATGCATGAAAAGGCTGTGGATATATGCCCCTTAGCTTGGCTAAATCTGGATTATGTAGACATATAAAGGCCCTTTCAAAAGTCATCTGTGTTAAAGATCCCCAGCTAGTGACAATATTGAGAGATGATTGGGTGATCATTTCTTCAGTGGACTAACCCAGGCACTAGTTCATACTTGGGGCTCTAGAAGGTAGAGCATATTTGGCAGAGGTAGTCTTTGGGGGAGGTCATAGCCTTGAAGGAATATCTTGTCGATGGATGCTTCCTTGCTTCCTGCTTCCAGTCTCTCTTGAGTAGAGCAGCTTTGCTCTGTTCTGCTACGAAGTTCCACCTCACCATGGGCCCAGGACAAACAAAGCAAGTGACCATGACTGAAACCCTAAAACCAAAGTAACTTTTCCTTCTTTTAAGTTGTTGTTGTCAGATGTCTTGTAACTGTGATTAAAGGCTCTGTAGTACAAAATACATCCTTTCCCAAGGTAAGAGAAGGAAGCATGTCTGTGAGGAAAATGAAAATTTCCAGAAGTATAAATTTATGTGCAATTTTCTGAAGATTCTGTGTTATTATTCTTTCTCCTATAAACCTAATCTGGATACCATATCCCTCCTTCCTGCTGTGCCCACCTAGATTTCTTATCCCTAGAGATGTGTATTTCAGCTCGACCCAAACATGCTGATATTTTCAAAAATGCTAGTGGTAGACATGAATCATTCTAACACTTACTTGTTTTATTTTATTTTTTAAATTTTCTTTATGGTTAAACCCTATCAGTGGATGTGTAATTCAACTTGGCAATTAAGTCATTGACTACATGAAGCAAAAATCTCAGGGAACCTTTAGTTTGCTTCATGAAATTTTTGTGTGGTATCATTATACACAGAGGAAAATGTCTTGCTTTCTCCAGTGTGCTCCTTCTGTGGAAGAAGCTCACCAGAGTAAGCAGTGTGGTCCATCTTCACTCCTTTACTCTTGTTTGGAAAAAAGGTGAATCCAGTAGTTCAGACACTACTGCTTTTTTTTCTTAGAAGACAATAAAAATTCACTTTGCTTTCTTGCTTTATATTCGATATTCACCAAAGTGCCAAGTTTCCTGCTATAGCAGAAACAAAAAGGCAAATAGCACCCCACACTTTTCCAAAATATATCAAAGGCAAGAGAGAGAGAAGGGTCAATTTAAGAAGCAGGTTGAGGGACTAAGAAAACAGGTCATTAGGTTTTGCAAGCAAGCACCTTTAAGTGCTGAACCATCTCCTCATTCCTTGTTTGTTTTCAGGAAGCAGATTGAGATATTTGAAACTTCTGGGTCTTCTCAAAAGTAACATTGAAATAGCAATGGTTAATGGATCATTCTAGTACACCACATCAAACAAGAAAATAGAATATAAAGTTATGCACAGTTTTCCAAAGATTCTGTGTTATTATTCTTTCTCCTATAAAAATAACTCAGATACCAATCCCAACCAACACCGAGTATCTCAAAATCCTCTGAGTTGGGAACCTATTGTGGATCTTTGCTCCTTCCCAAGTATCCCCAGCCTCAATGAGCAGGAGCAGGGCAGAGACATTCTCCAGGTGTGCTAAGTCAGGCTACTTCCTTAGAAAGCACTTTTATACAAGCATGTCTCAACCCTGGACTCAGCTGGAAAGATGAACTTGAGTTACCACCATACTCCTGGGTATTGTACTGGAGATTGTTTAATTAATCAGGGATAGGGTCTATTCATCAATCTTTCTAAAAAGCTTCCTGGGTGAACCTAATCTGCCATCACCACTCATCACTACTCTTATGGGCCTAAGGTAGTGATTCTCAAACCTGGAAGTTCTTTAGAAAGCTTTTAAAATGTATCCAAGCCTAGACCCAAAGTCGAAAGATAAGATCTGGAAGAGTAATTTCCACAGCTTCCTGAGTGACTATACGTTCCAGCCAGACTTGAGAAACATCTGTAGCAATTCATAGGATTCATTGGCAGCAGAGATTATTCATAGGCTTAAAAAAAAATTTCTTGCTCACCAAAGAGGTTTACCCCCCGGGTGAGAAGCCAGAAATATTGGGCTTGGGTATGAAAAGGAAACACAAAGAAAAGAAAGACACTTCAATTTAAGACTGAGCTGACTGGGGATACAGATTGAAGTTCTAACCTTTGGGGAAGTTTTTGCAATGTCCTAACTGCCATTTTTAGAAAGAAAAAGATGGGGTGGTGGCGCACACCTTCAATCCAAGCACTCAGGAGGCAGAGGTAGGAGGACCTCTGTGAGTTTGAAGCCACGGTGAGACTACATAGTAAATTCCAGGTCAGCCTGCGCCAGAGTGAGTCCCTACGTAGAAAAACCAAAGGGAAAAAAAAATGCTTTCCATAGTCTGGTTTTCAGAATTCTCTTATATGCTTTGTGGTAGTTGGAATAGATTGCCCCTAATATATTCAGTGTTTCATTAGTTCATAGTTGGGTCCTGCAGCCACCTCACTGGAGGAGGTGTCACTGTGGGATCTTAAGGTTTGAAATTCCAATCTAAAGATATGCAAAGTGTCTAGTTACACCTGGAATTCCTGAAGTGTGCTATGTGGCTTTTGGCTTGGGGCTATTCGCTCTCTGATTGGACCTGTGAAAGCAGGCCCAGCTTCTTCTGCCATTATGGAACTTCCCCTGGATCTGTCAGCTTCAATAAATATCTCTTCCTCCATAACTGTGCCTGGTTTGGAAGTACATCTCAGTTACCTGAAGCTGTCTACTACACACATAGCAGTTTAAATATCAAAATTAATGTTCTCTTTTTATGGATTGTGGATTTTCTTGGCATTATGAACAGCCAGGGATCTCAGCTACTCAGAAGCAACCACCAGCCTGAGAATATGTACACTTCAGTACAATGGTGGCACTCAGCCTTTGCAGTAACCAATGGCTTTCTGATTGGCTAAGAGATCCACTCAGTGGAAAGAACCCCACATCTGGAACTGAGAACCAGATTAAAATCCTATGGAGATGAAGACTATGCTCTCTAATGAAAAGCTCCCACTAGTGCTTGGCTAAAAGAGGGGTTACATATACTAAATTCTCCCTACGTTAATAGTGCTTATCCCATTTCACCTATGCTGACTTCACTTTCCAGTTGAAGAATCTGTTTTTATTTTATTTTTTTCTTTTTCAGAAGGTAGTGAGACCCAAGGAGATAAACTACCCCTTGTACTTCAACCAAGGCTCAGGTGAAACCAGAGAAGAATTGGGGAGATAAGCAAAAGCGATGCTTCCATGGTGAGCCTGAAAAGCAGCACCAAGGTGAAGGAGACAGATGCTGAGGATACTCAACCCTTACCAAATCAGAGATCCAGAGGGTCTAAGAGCTCATCACTGAAGTAGACTTAACCACCCACCACCACCACTGCTCAGGGGATTTTTTGGAAGAGGGGGGAAGAAAGATTGTAAGAGCCACAGGTTGGGACATTATACCCAGACGTATTGACCCCCACACAACAAGTGACTGCTTCTCTCACAATGCAAAGCACACAACACCATGGGGGATACCCACTGAAGAGAGCTCCCAGTGGAATGTGGGCAGGGAGGAAGGGAAGAGATGGTACCAACACATGATGTATCCATAGTAAGTATGTCCTTAATAAAAATATAAATGAAAATAAAACTATTCCAGCAGACCCAGAATGAACCTTTAAGAAGCTGTAGTGGTCATTATTTCAGCAGAAGCTGGTCACTACCATGACACATAGTGGAGATGGGTCAACCCAGAATCCCAGTCACTCCAGCATGGCAGCTGCCACACAACAAGCATCTGACCTGTGTTCACCTAGTGCGGGTACCCAGTGCACCCTATTCAGGTGATGAGCTCTCCACTGCCAAGACTACAACTGACAGAGCAACTGAAAAGTTCTAAACAGTCTCAAGACTCAGATCTCCACTCTTAGCATTAGCATTGCATGGACGCTCCTGAACACAAATGGTTTGCATTCTCAGCGAGCACAACCCTGAGGGAAGTGCTTGACACCACGACCTCTAAATCACTCTCTCCCAGGGTCCACCTTAACCCACTGTGCTGGACTTGCCAGCTTGGAAACTCGGTTACCTCTTGAAGACCAGCTTCCACCTTAGAAACAGACCAAAATCCATTCCAAAGAGGTGTGTTCCAAGGAAGAAGCAAAATAGCCAACAGAAAGCCTGGTGGCCACACAGAGCTCAGCGGTGTCCTTGAGGCCCACCTCCTGTCACTAGACTCCTCAGTCTTCAGGTTCTATACACAAAGAGTGAAAGCAAACAGCAATGTGCTGGGGAGTTCTCCTCTCACTGCTCTGTACCATGGCAACTCCCCTGGAACCCTGACACCAAGAGAGAGTAATCCATTTGCCTTCTCCCCTAAGTGAAAAAGTTAGGGACTGGAAGGACGAATCCATTCTTCTAACTGAAGACTTCTGAAAACTGGAGGACTGAACGTGGGAGCAATGCCAGGACCAAGACAAGGAAAATCAGCTTTTCGCTTTGGGAAAGAGCTAGTACTATACCGCATTGACACAGAGCCTGCGCCATCGTGCCTGTGTCCTCTTACTCCGCTTCTCCAGGGAAGCTGCCCAAGGGCCTGTCTTCTTGGGTTCTTCCTAGGCTACCCACTCCGACTTTTGGGTATTATTGGACTTTCTTTATGTAATGTGTTTCTTTTTCTTTTTAATATTTTCTTTTAAATGTTTTCTTGTTAATATTTACTTATTTATTTGAGAGACAGTGAGAGGCAAGAAAGAGGCATAAAGATAGACAATGGGTAAGCCAGTCAATGAAAACAAACTCCAGACACATTTGACACCTTGAACATCTGCGTTCACTTGGGCACTAGGGAATAGAACCAGGGTTGTTAGGCTTTATAGGCAAGCGCTTTAACCACTGTACCATCTCTACAATCCATGTATTCTTGTATAGCAAAGGAAGTTAAATTTTAAAGATTTATTTTTGTTTATTAGAGACAGAGGGAGTGAAAAAGAGAGAGAGAGAGAGAGAGAGAGAGAGAGAGACTGGGCATGCCAAGGCCTCTAGCCACTACAGTCAAACTTCAGATACATGAACCACAATGTGCATCTGGCTTACATGGGATCTGGATACTCAAACCTGGGTCCTTAGGCTTCACAGGCAAGCACCTTATCCACTAAGCAATCTCTCCAGCACACGGAAGTTTATTAAAAAAAAAAATTAAATCTAAGATATCTAGATTTTTTTTCTAGAAGTTTTATAGTTTTACTTTTATGTTTATGATCCAGTGTATTAGCATTTGAAAAGGATTGTTTGTATGGTCATCTTTCATAAAATATGTTCCATTTTCCTTGCATTTTCTATTTAAAAACAGCTCTTGTGCCTTCCATTGTCTTTTCCTCTTAGGAATTAAAACTTTATTATATTTGTGGGTCTTCATCAGGACTCCATATTCGTACAAATGATTCATTGTCCTCCCATAAAGGTAGAGTTTTACTTATCTAAAGTACTTGAAAAATGAAATAATTCAGAAGTTTTACATTATTCCTGTTTTACATGTATGCATGATGAGGTATCTTTTATAGGGTACTTTAAGCCCAACAATGAATCATTTGTTTCATATATACTTCATACCTACAATGTGATGGAAGTACCATATGATATTATTTAATAAATTCATGTGTGAAACCAAGTTTCTTGCTGTGTAAACTTCTAAGTATGGTACCCTGTTGAGACTTAAGAAGTTTTAAACTTTGAATTAAAGACTTTGAATATTCACATTATTGTTTTTGAAGCCATGCCATGTTGTCACATTGCTGTTTAGTATAGTGAACTTAAAATCAGACAGTGTCTACCAGGCTTGGTGGTGCACACTTTTAACTCTGCACTTGGGAGGCAGAAGTAGGAGGACTGCCATGAGTTCTAGGCCAGTCTGGAAAAACAGAGTGAGAACCAGGTTAGCCTTGGCTAGAGTGAGACCATATCTCAAAGAAAAATAAAAGACAGTGTCAGTCTCTCAACTGTTGTTATGTTATGTTATTTATGTTATGTTATGTTGGCTCCTGTTGCAGTTACCTTCTCATTGCTGGGACACAACCCAAAGCAGCTTATTTGAGAACCAAGTTTATTTCAGACTTAAAGAATCCAGGGAAAACGTCATCATGGTGGAGGAAGTAGGTTCACTTTTTACATCCAAGGGGTGGGAGGAGGGGAGAAAGAGAGATAGAGTGGGAGAGGGAGAGAGAGAGACGGAAAGCCACAGCTTAACTGCCTCTGGACATACCTAGTAGGGCTGTACTCCAGATCCACATGCAGTGACACACCTCTCCTAGCAGGGCTCAGCCTACTGAAGGCTAAATAGGAAGGTTAGTCAAAAATCCCCAAGTCTTTGTCGAACATACATTTACATTCAAACCACTACAGGTCCTCTAGATGTTTGTCTTTCTGTGTAAATTTTATATGTGTCAATATCTACAAAGTAGTTACTAGGATTTTTACAAGTATTTCATAGAATCTATGGATAAAATGGGAAGATTAGTACTTTAAAAATATCTGCTCTAACCCATGAGCATGGAATAATAAAATATTTCATTTTGTGGGGATGGTAATATGAGTACGATTAAAAATAATACTCTAATTCATGCTTGCATATAGGAAGGGAACCAATTATTATATGTTAATTGTGTACCCCAAATCTGTACTATGGTATCTTGTCAGTTTCAAAGTATATTTAATGAAGTATATAACATTGTCTACATAGACAATAATATCATCTACAACAAATGCAATTTACTTTTCCCTTCTCAATCTTCACGCTTTTCTTCTCTTACTATGCTGCTAAGACTTTCAATAATATACTTAATAAAAGTGAACAAAGGGGAATTTCTTGTCTTATCCCTGATCTTAGGGGGAAAGCATCCAGTTTATCAATCAATATATCTGTAGGCTTTTGTGTCACTTATTAATATTATGAAAATATCCTCTTTTACTAGCATGGGGGCATAAATCCATTCGAGCCCTACATGTGTGTGGAGAGCAGTTTCAGCCCTGTTGGTTCCTGCTTGCTGGTATTGATGTTTGCTTGCAGAAGTTATTTCTCTCTGCTTATAACTATGAAGGGGAGCCAGCTTCTTCTGCCACAGGAATGCTATACCACCAAATTTAATAATGTAGATGACATAGGCCAACTTCTAAGTAGAAGCAAAATATCAAACTGTCAAGGAAAAATAGATAACCCATTTATTTCTACAGGTATGTAAATTAAATAAATTGAATTAACAATAATTGATAATTAATAAAATAATAAGCTAATAACTAACAAGTTTAAAGAAAACCCAGCCCCAGCCTCCCCCTGTATTTATAAGACTGAAATAAAGCTCTCTTTCCCATAAACTGTATCTGATTTAGCAAGTGGAACTGACTGCAACAGTTAAAGGTACCTGAAAGTTGCAGTAGTTGATGTGATGTATCTAATCATGTAGATTTTTGTCATTTGGAACTTGTGTGCTGGAGGAATATGGAAGGACTTGGTACCTGGGACTGAAGAAGCCTTACAGAGTGGTAAGCCAAATATTATTTTATATTCTTGAGAGAGTTTGAAAATGCTAAATGCAGACATAATTGTAGATTATGAAGTCTTGGCTTATGAACTTTCAAAGGGGAAAGAGAGATTTCATTAGATTCATAATTGCTGGCTATGTTCTCCTGACCAAGCTTTAAGAATCTGAGCAAGGTTGAATTTAATGGAATGCTGTTCTTGGTGGCAGATACAGAACTGAAAGATTTAAATTTGGCAATTTCAAGTAAGTGTAGAATTACTAGGACAGAGACTTGTTTTAGGTTACTAAAGCTGTGATTGATAAACAGATTAACACCAGTAAGGGTGGGCTAACTGTTTTACATTGAAACAATGAAAAAGTTGCCTCATTCAGGGAAAGCTAAATGAGTAAAAATTCTATTGAAAGGAAATTACGTAAGGGAAAAAAAAAAAGTCTAAAAATGACTTTAAGGTCAAGATTTCTTTCACCTGGATTAACAATTGTGTATAGTGCTGCACAGCTGGCTATGGGTTTAGGAGCATGAAAAATTCAGGGAAGCAAGTCATAAAGCACACATGATATCAGGAGCCACTGCTGAGATTCAGGAAGGGAGACAGGGAAGGTTCCTGTTTTCAAGGCCAGAAGGTCACTGCATGGACCTGAAGAAAAGCCATGATTTGTAACAAACATCTAAAGATGCTTTGATATACCTGACTGTGCAGCAGTTACCATGGACCACTGGTGGCTATGGATGAAAGTTTTACCCTGGCTATTCAGCCCAGCTGGAGGGGTGGAAATAGAAATTCCAGAGACTCTTACCACTGGATATGGATGTTGGACATGAGTTACAGAAGTTTATATCTGCCTGTTGGTTACTGATTTTACATTGGTCTAATCTTTCCTTGTTATGCATTAATGCAAGGAAATGTTTACTCTATGCCATTATGTGTTGGAAGTATGTAACTAGTTTGGAGTTTTCAGGACTCACAGTCAAAACACAGTCTCAAATCTCAGATGAGACTTAGAGCTTTGGAACAGTCTTAAAGTTAATAAAGCTCAAGGGGCCTTTGAAGATGAACTAAATACAATTTGTGCTGTGAGGTGGTCATGAGTCTTTGGGGGCCAGAGGTGGAATACAGAAGCACCATCAATGCAGTCACTTTTGATAAACTTAAAGCTTCATCCCTTAGCATGCAGTTTCCTGCTACAGGTGGTGGGCAGTATATCACTGGAGTGGATCCTGGAGTACAGCCCTAAGGTATGTTTGGGGATGGGTCTCCAATCCATCCCTGCAAGGTGTATGGTGAACAATTTGAACTTTTGTGTTTCCTGCTTGCTGGTGTTGATGTTTACTTACTACAGTTGTTCCTGTCTGCTTGGATCTATGAAAGGGAACCAGCTTCTTCCAGCATTGATGACATTCCCCTGGATTTTGTAAGCCTGAAATAAACCCCGAGCTCCCACATACTGTGTCTGGTTGACTTGCTTATCTTAGAGGCAGGGAGCTGACTACAGCACTGTTCTTCTTTAGCTATTGATAAATGGATTACATTATTTCATTTTCTAAACTTGAACCAACCTTGCATGTCTGGAGTAAATAGCACAGTCATGTTGGATGATTCTTCTATGTATTGTTGGATTCAATTTTAGCATATGAGAAATTATACTGATCTGTAGTTTTTCCTTCTTATACCATCTTCATCTGTTTTAGAATATTAGGATAGTACTGAAAAAATTAACCAACACTGATGTGTACATTCTGTTTCTGATTATAAAAATGGTTTGGAGGAATATCATTTCTTCATTAAATATTCAGTGAAATTCACTGAAGGCTAAGTTTGAGTTTTCTTTAAACTTTTCAATTAACTTATTATTCTTATTAATTAATTATTAATAAATATAACTAATTTAATGTATTTGATTGATATAACTGTACAAATGAATGAGTTATCTATTTTTCCTTCAGAGTTTAATATTTTGCTTCTGTTTAGAAGTTAGCCCATATCATATATATTATAAAATTAGGTGGCATAACCTTCCTATAGTCAAGAGCATTATTTTATGATTTTAATGTCCATGAGATAACCTGTCTTTCATTACTTACACTGGTCATTTGTTTTTTCCTCTAATTTTTTTCTTAAAATGCACAGAGATGTATCAATTTTCTCAGTTTCTTCAAATAACTAACTTTAACTTATTTGTTATTTTTTTAAATATTTTATTTATTTTTTAGAAATCAGAAAGATACAGAAAGTAAAAGAAGACATGAGAGAGAGGGAGAGAGAGAAGATATGGGTGTTTCAGGGCCTGTAGCCACTGCAGACAGATGTCAGATACATGTGACAACTTGTGCATCTAGCTTACATGGGCACTGCAGAACCGAACCAAGGACATCTCTCCAGGCTTAAATTTTATTTAAAAAATAATTTGTGACTTTTCCCTAAGTTCAATTACATCAATTCCTTCTCTTTTTATTTTATTTTATTTTATTTTATTTATTTGTGTGTTTGTGTGTGTGAGAGAGGGGGGAGGGGGGGGAATCAGGGCCTCTTGCTGCCCCAAAAGAAATTCAAATGCATTCATCACTTTGTGTACCTGGCATGACATGAGTACTAGGTAATCAAACCCAGTCTGTTGGGCTTTGCAAGCAAGTAAATTTAACCACTGATCCATTTTCCCACCCTCTGTGTTACTTTATAAGTATTAGGGGGTGTTGTTTTGTTTTTCAAGGTAGGGTCTCACTCTAGCTCAGGCTGACCTGGAATTCACTATGTAGTCTCAGGGTGGCTTTGAACTCATGGCAATCACTTATCTCTGACTCCTAAGTCCTGAGATTAAAGGCATGCACCACCACACCTAGTCTTAAGTATTTAATTTTTTATTACATTATGGTTAAATGATTATTCTCTATTTTCCTAAAATGAAAATTTATTGATTTTGTATATTAATTCTAATACCTTCTTTTAATACTGTAAATTTCCTTCAAAGCATTGATATATCCTATACTAAATTGCATCTTCATTTTCATTTAGTTCAAAACACTTTTTAATTACTCTTGAGGCTTATGTGCCCCATGTGTGTCCTAGAAATGTGACTATTCTTCAAATATTTAGAGATTTTTCAGCTATCTACTCACTAGTGACTTTCAGTTTACTTCCACTATTCTCTGACTATATTCTTCTTTTTAAATTTTTTTGTTCATTTTTTATTTATCTATTTGAGAGTGACAGACACAGAGAGAAAGGCAGAGATTGAGAGAGAGAGGTAATGGGCACGCCAGGGCCTCCAGCCCCTGCAAACAAACTCCAGACACATGTGTCCCCTTGTGCATCTGGCTAACGTGGGTCCTGGAGAATCGAGCCTCAAACCAGGGTCCTTAGGCTTCACAGGCAAGTGCTTAACCACTATGCCATCTCTCCAGCCCTCTGACTATATTCTTTTTAAGGTTACTGTTTTCCAATTGGCTATGTGTTTTGTGGACAGGTATCTATTTGTTGTACTTTATTGAATCCTCCATGAAACCTTAAAAGGAGTGTTTTTTTCTGCTTTCTTTGGATGAGTCTTCCACAAAATTTAATGAACTCCAAAAGATTTATCAGACTGTTTAGATATGCTATGTTCTCACTAGCTTTCTGCTTACTTGATTCTAGCAACTACTCATTAAAAATGCTGAAATCTCTAACAAAAATTGTTGCTTTGCACATGCACATTATGAATTTTAATACCTTCTCAGGGAATTGACCATTTTATTATTATGTAATGTTCCCTCCATAACTAATAATGTTCCTCCCTTGAATTCTGTTAGGTTTGAAGTTAATATAACAGTAACAGCTTTGATTTGATTTGTGAAGCTTCCCATCAACATCCTTAAAGTTTGCTGGAATATTCCAAGAAAGATAGATTAATTGTAGAAAAAAGTCATATGTCATATGTATGGACACAATCACATTGTGCCACTGCCCACTAGCTTAACATGTGCCTGAAAATTATATATAGCTTTTTCTATCTGGGGGAGGGAAAAATCACTTGCAATTGGACAATTTTTAGGGTAACAGCAAGTAATTGTTGTATATAGACAATTTGAGCCAAGCACAGATTGAAATACTTTACAATATTAACTTTAATATTCATAATATTTTGAAGTATATCCTATCAAAAGTTCTATCTGTAAGAAAATATAAATAAAATAGATAAGCATTATTCATAATATTATAGATCTATGTTGAGCAACCAGTTTTGAACTCCAGACATTTTACCTTGAAGTGAACCCATTCAAATCTTATATTTGGTATTTTCTTTGGTAAGTACAGAGTCTATTGAAATTTGATATAGACAGATGGCAACATTTCTTGCCTCTTACAAATTCAGTCATTCATTTTAACCTATTTCTTAAGTGATTATTTATATATAATAAATTATATGTTTATGATTGTAACTAATCCATAAACTAATCCTTATTAAAACTTATTTCAATGTAATCGATACCTGGTACTCAAAATCAGCCAAGAAGTTCTGTCTGCATAACCAAAGTTTCCTTTCTCCCTTTGTACCTTCAGCCTTAATCATCCTTTCTTCTTCTTAGGAATAGCATCACATGTTACTTCCATTGACAACTGTCACCAGATTCTACAATGTACTGACATTTCCTTTGGTGAAATGTGCAGTTATTCACATTCACATCCGATTGTTTACAATTCAGCCACAATTAGGAATAGCTCTGTCTTTAGAATGAGTCATCTATATTCTCATAGGGAAAAACTTCAGTATGTTGGCTTAAAAATATCATAAAATGCAATCATAACAATTTTGTTAATTAAGTTCATGAGATATTTAAACCATTTTACCAGGGATGGAGAAATGGCTTAGTGGTAAAGCTCTTGCCTGCAAAATCAAAGGACCCAGGTTCAATTGCCCAGAACACATACAAAAGCCATTTATACAAGATGGCACATATGTCTCCAGTCACTTGCAACAGTTAGAGGACCTGGCACCCCCATTCTCTCTCATTCTTTGTCTCTGCCTCCCTCCCTCTCTCTCTCTCTCTCTCTCTTTCAAATGAATAAATAAAATATTAAAAAGCACTCCATCAATGTTCAAGCTAGTCTGGAACTATTTTTACTATAATTTGTGTATATAGAAAATTTCAAAATTTGCTTCAATTTATATAGTACACGTTTTAGAGTACAAACTTATAGCAGGTAGAGGCATCATGCTGGTAGAAGTTACTTGTTCCCTGTATCATTAGCATCATGTAAAATTCCAACATGGTAATTATCTCATGAAAAGGAACTAACTAAACAATTTTTGAAAAAAAATGGACTGGAATCCTGATGATGGCATATGAAAATGTTTACCTCAAACTGAGTTGTCCTCTGCCTAATGAAATTTAACAAAGGTCAGACACACAGGCACCTGGATAGTCAGACAGCCACTGTGAACAGTTAGGATCTGCTGATGTTAATAAGAACTCTAGAAAGTTTCCAAAGGGGACAATCACCATGGCCCTCCATGAAGCATTTCAATTCTTGAGACAATGGATGTATATGAGCAGATAATTTAAAAGGAAGAGAAAGAGAAAGTTTACATTGAAGTCTCTGAGCTGCTGTTCTTGTGAGTCTAACACTCATATAATTGAAAAAAACATGAATTTACATGTATTCCAAAAAATGGAGACATATTTTAAATGATAAAGAACCACCCTTAATATAAAATCACTTTATTCCTTTTATATTTTTAAATTTTTATTTTGTGTGTGTGTGTGTGTGTGTGTGTGTGTGTGTGTGGCAGTCTCAAACTATCTAGTTTTATGTGGTATTTAATCTTAGGCCTGCAGACTTTACTTGTAAACAACCACTTTTAACTACTGACATCCGTTCCATGCAAATTTATTACAGTCAAAAATACACTCATATAATGAAGAAAGAAATCTCTTATTATAAAATGGTATGATAATGTTACAAACACATTGCATATAAACCTCTGTCACATAAACCAGCTATCATAACCTCAATAACTCTCATGATCATACCTGCTTTATAAAGGAAAAGTCGCATGGATATGACAGAATTTTATGTGTTCAGTACATTTAAGCGCTATTTCCATATTAAATACTGGTCATTAATTAGTGTGTGAATGTGTGCCCTAATATTTAACTGCATATGCAAATAACCTTCAAAGGGAGAAATATCTGGAGTATGAAGCATCAGTTATAGGACAGCTCCATTTTATTCTCATTGATTTTCTCCAGCTACACTATTACTTTTTTCTGTACATTTAGTTTTTATTCGTGTTAATCTTTACTTTTAATGTGTACACATTTAATGTGTATGTGTATGCCTGCATATGTATGTGCTTGGGTGCACACCAGGGCATGCCTGGGGATCAAAAGACAACTGGGGTGCTTGTACTCTCCTCTTAACCTTCTTTGTGATATAGGATCTGCCTTGATGTTTTTGTAGCTTGCTGGGTGTGTGTCAGTCTAGCTTGTCCTCAAACATCAGGGTTTTGCTAGCTGTGCCTGCCATTTTCATAGGTACATTGAGAATCACATAGGTATGTGCCACTTGACATGTGGCTTTTTGTGTGTCCTATAGAATTGATTTGCAAGCAAGCATCTTTAACCACTGAACAATATCTCATCCTTTGTGCCTTTAATTTTAATACTTATTGATTTCATGTATATTCATATCTGTTCTAATTTGTCCTTTTTATTTTCCCTTCTTAAACAATTTTCTGTCTTCATTTTATTTAAAATATGGTATGTTTAATTCTGACCATATCTTCTCTTGTTTCTCTCTTGAGATTTGTTCACATACCGAAATCATATTTTGAATGTTTTATGGGGGGGAACATTGGTATTCAACAACTATTTCCTTTACAGTTTCCCATTTTTATTCTAGTATCCTTTTTACTAATGTTCAAATCTCATTGAAAATGCTAATGAAGTAATAAAAATTCTGCATGTCATCTGCATTACAGGAAGCCATTTGCTCTAATGGTTAGTCTTGCTTATATAGGTAAAACATTTTCCTTAACTGTTCATACTACAAATTAGGTGGTATCATAATGCTGTGCCTTGGGTTGTTTTGGCATGCTCCAAACTACAATGATAAAACAGAAGCCTAGGCCACGCACATCCAAAAGATAAGTGTCAAACCATCCAGTTGAAACCAGAAATACACGGTAATGATTTTCTTTTTCTAGGTCTGTAAAAGGAAGATCCTAAGGAATAATGAGACAAAAGTTTCATAATTGAAATTATAATTTATTTTCTGGACTGACAGAGATCATTTAAGGATAGTAGATCATAATAACCAGGGGACCTATCCAAAATTGCATTTTGGGCCAGAAGCTGTATAAATCTCCTGAAAGAGAAACTGAAAGGGCAATAGAGAAAAATAAAGCAGTTTGTATTCTATTCTGTTCTACACACAGAGAGGCTGATAACATGATTGGGCTCTGGGAGAAGTTGAGACTTTGTTCTTGTTTCTTTCTTTTCTTAATCCCATAATGGATACTCTCACCTCTCACTGCTGACACATGAATCTACAGAAACTTGCCCTTGACAAAGCTCACTGTCATCCATGCATCTGCTCTGTCAGAACTGAAGATACAGCATGAGCTCACTGTGCTCTATAATAACTTTTTTGCTTCCCGTGAGACAAGTTTTACGGTTTTTCTTTCTCCCACCATGCATCCTCCAAGCTACCCAAAGAATAAAAAGACAAAGGTCTACCTGAGTAAACATTTCATTCTGCCTAAGCTGATATCTAGGATGGACATCTCCAGTTCACCTTGCTTCCAAGGAAAGTCTTTGCTTTGAAAATAATGGCTTGGATGTGATCCTGGGAACACAAAGTCACAAAGATTCTCAGAACATTCTGTGAACAAGACACACATCATTTTTGGAAGAGAAATTACCACAGAATTTTGTAGATTTTAATTTTTTTTTTTACCTAATTAAAGAACTAGCTATACTCTCATATATGCCAACCTTGTTTCCACTTGTTTAGTACAAATTTAGTACAAATTTTGTTTGTTTGTTTGTTTTGCTTTGTTTTTTGTTTTGTTTAGTTTTTCCAGGTAAGGTGTCACTCTAGCTCAGGCTGACCTGAAATTCACTATGTCATCTCAGGGTTGTCTCGAATTTACTGCGATCCTCCTACCTCTGCCTCCCAAATACTGGGGTTAAAGGCATGTGCCACCACACCTGGAAAAATTCTCAAATTTTAAAATTGCTGGGTGTTTTCCCATTTGTGAACTAAAGTTCCCAGAGAAAGCCACACCTGTGTTAAATATCCTAGGAGCCTCAGAGACTGATTAGAACTGTGTGACCATGGAGAGTTGGAATATGGGAGAGATAAATCATCTTGGGATATTTTTATGTTCCTTGGTAGCATGGTTTAGCGCCTCTGCCCGAGCATTCTTGCAACCACATGTGAAACTTCTGGGGGTGCATTGACTCGATAGATCACTACATTTCTCCAAATCCAAACCTAAGAATGTTATCAGATAGCATGTGAAATAAATAGGGAATATTTCCCTATTTTATTGTAACCAAACTATTTAATGTTCCCACCAGCATATTTTAAAACTACCTTGATAATTTTCTTTTGCTATATAGCTCTAATAAATTCATGAAACTGTTACCATATTAAAGCTTGGCTTTTAAAGCAACCTGTATGCATATTGTCTAACATGGTTATTTATATTTTAGCTCCACAATAATCAATGTCTTTGGGAGGAGAGCTCTGATTTTGAGTCAAAATTGTGCCATTTGCAATTTTGCTTTATCAAATGCTTTGTTTATTATATTTTTTGTATAGTCTAATAAAAGTATTCTTCATATTGCTTCTTCTCATTAATGACTTTCTAGATATTTGATCATTTTGTTCATTTAACATATAGTTGATTACTTACATTCAACTTTTTTAAAGTCTATTATATTCTTTGTGTAGAAAAGATAGTTTCTTCAGAATATTTAATTTCAAAGAAGATATAAGCCTTAGTCTACTGTAGCCTGCTACAACAGTACACTTCAGACTGCCTAATTTATAGGCAACAAAGGTTAGGAACAAAGCCCTAGCAAGTTTTTGTCAGGACTTTCTAGCTGAAACATCCTGTGACAAAGAAATAAGAGATAACAATAGGGGAACCTAAACGAATTTTCTAAGGAATCTATTTCCATGATAATGATTCCAACTCATTCATGAGAGCTTTACCTTCATGACCGCATCACTTCTTAGCACCCCCACATCTAAACACTCCTGAAATGCATATTAATCATACTACCCGTAATCTTGGGAGGACACATGCAAACCATAGCAACACATTCCTAAATGCCAAACTATTGCAGTTCCAGGGTTTTTTTTCATGTTTTCTGGGCACAAAAATTATAAGAAAAGATTTCTAAGAATGGATGTGTTGTTTCATGCTTCACTCTGTACCTATAGTTCACATATTTCTAACTGAAGCCTGGGAGCCTCTTTGTCATTGGTACCATCACAGACCAGGCATCTGTGATCCCCTGATGATGCTGAGCCACCTTTTGAGATTACTCAATAGATAATGAGATGCATCAGGGCAAGGGTAGGTTAATTCAAGCTAAAGAAAAAAAAAAAAGTTGTTTTTGTTTTTTTTTTTAAATAGGAGTCATAGAAAATGATCTAGGGCAAAATAAGTAGAAATATTAATGTCACCAGAGCATCACAGGAAGGGTGACAGTAACCCTGTACTCCTCTCAGCCTCATCAGGTATTGTATAATTATGTTTCTGAAACTGAATGATGTTCAGCAAGAGAGCTGTGTCTTAAATTCACAAGTTTTATTTTGTGAAATATGACAACTTCTCTGAATGTCACTTGTACAAGTGTGTGTTTTTTGCATATGTATGTGTGTTACAACTTGTTCATATTAGTCATGAAATTATAACCCACTTGCCTCAACCTCTCAAGTAGCCAGCTTTATAGTCTTTACACTTCCATGTGCATGTGCGTGCGCGTGCATGCACGCAAGTGTATGTGTGTGTGTGTGTGTGTGTGTGTGTGACATTCTAAAATTACAAGTTCTTCCAGAATAGAAATCCTTTTCCAACTTATGTATCTTTGATGATACTAATTATAAGAAAAGCCTAGATTTTCAAAGGTAATCAACAATAATTTTATAATGATCATGAAGCTTAAATGAATAGGAGAAGCAAACAATGGATATATAATTTCACAATAATTGAATTACAATATAAAGCATTGTTGACAAGACAAACTATATACTTCTATAAATATCTGAACAGTTATCAGGGATTAACAATATATTCCCAATGAGCCAACAGGTGTAATAATGGCATGTCTGTCATGGTGGAAACCAACTGCCCTCTAATTAGACTAGAGACCCACTCCATGGGAGGGAATACATCTCTGATACTGAAAACCTACAAGAAGGGTTGTCATGAGCCCTAGGGGTATAACGTCTGCTGCTGTCTGGCTAAGTGCATGTACTATGCTTATCAAACTGCCCAGTAAGCACTTCTCTTAATGTTCATACCCACATATTAGTGGTACTCTCACTTTTGGTAAAGAACCTTCTCTGTTCACATGGCAGTGACCTTGGGATGACTCAGAAGGCATCATGGTGTTGGAAAGAAGTGACAGGAATGTTTAGCACTGCAATATCTCTATCACACCTTCCAAGGCTCAGAGTCTATTGCAAAAGATGTGGCAGAAAGAATTTAAGAGACAAAGGAAGGGTAGGACTCCTTACAACGTGCTCCCCCTAGACACAAAATGGCCTGGATATCCATGACCTCAGTGCCTGACACCACCTACACAAGACCATTATAATAGGGGGGAAAGATCATGACATCTAAATAAAAGAAAGACTGGTTGAAAGGGGGAGGGGATATGAGGGAGAATAGTTTCAAAGGGGAAAGTGGGGGGAGGGAGGGTATTATCATTGGATATTGTTTACAATAATGGAAGTTATTAACAAAAATAATAAATAAAAAGGAAAAAAAGAATATATTCCCAGAGGAAGAGGTGTCAAGGTTATGAGTTTAATGATGAAATGTTCTGACATGGAAAGACATGGGCAGGCATTGATATTTACCCAAGCTGTGAAAGAATATGTAAACGTTCAGGTTTGGAGCAGGAGGGGAGAAGTCAGTTTAGAAAACAAAGATAAGACAATGTTGCAAGAAGAAAATTGTGAGTGAGGAAAAGTACATGGTATCTGATGGAGGCAATAAAAAAATATTTTGGGGCCAGTTTATGAGGCTGTGTGGCATCACATGCAGAAAGTCATCTTGCTACCTCACAGTGTAGAATTTTCAGTTTACTAAAGAAATTGAGTGTGCCAAATTCATTTCTGTCTTAAGTATCACTAGGTACTATTTAACAAGTTGTTAATACCTTCAAACCTTTTTGTGTGCACTAAATAATAGATGATGCAAGACTTGGATGTCTTTGTGTGTTATCTATTCTGATTGTATTCTATATAATCTACATCCCAAAATGAGTTTTTCTATTTTTTGAATTTTAAATGCTATTTCCAGATAGCAATACTGTATAATTTAAATAATTCCTATACAATGCTAAATAATGTACTAAGAGCAGACCTTATTTTTTCCTTATTATTAACAAATCAAACTGTTTCCTCATTAAATAATAAAACACATTTTTGAATTGTGTTTAAATACCTATATTGAATTAAAATCTCTAAAAAGTTCTCGAGTGTGGTAACCTAAATCCATGTTCAATTTTTACAATGTTTTTCCCACTGTGATACCAACTTCTGATGGGATTGAGGGTGATAAAAACATAATGATGCAATGGGATGTGCAGAGAACAAGTGGCTATGAAGACATTAACATGTCACTTTTGCAGTGTTACTGCTATTTGTTATGGGACAGTTTAAGTAAACATGTTAAAAGCAGTTAAGCTCTTCTAGAAGATGAACCAAGTTAGAGTATAATATTTCTCATTGTAGCAACAATAGTCTAGATCACAAAATACAGACAATGTGCTTTCAATCATGTTACCTTTTCTACTGGAAAATCCATAGATTTGTGGAGTGCTACAACCATTCCCCTTAAAACTTTTTGTTTTCCTTTGCTTACTTCTAATACAAATCCTCACCAAGATTCCAAATGTGCCCCACAAATAATGTATGTTAGAAAGAAGAAAATACATTACCCAGTATGTGTAAGTAGAGATGAAAAATGTAAGAAAAACTTTCAGCATACTTCATTTTCCTTGTCATACCTAAAGTTTGTCTTGATCTAGACATACAATCAAAGTCCCAGGTTTGGTGCTTGTGGTGAGATGCCTGGTATAAAATATATGTCTTCTAAAAACAAAGTGAACTGCAGCACTATCCAAGTTGCTTGTATGTAGCAAAGAGATGTGATAAAATTGTCTTATGAAAGGCCTTCTCCCAGCATATAACTATTTCGGCTGGAAATCTTGCCAAATGCAGCATAGTTTGAAAGAGGAGAGTTATAAATTATATACCACTGTAATTAATTGTGAAATTGTCACTTATCAGGTGACCATACCATTCATAAAGACCTTCACAGCTCATTCACTGGACTTCTTAATTTGGTTCTTATGAGGTAATTTCCTCTGTAATTGAAAGTATATCCATTGCAAATAATTCCTAGGAACAAGTGAACATGATGGTGATTTGCTCAACTGGTTAGGAGATGTTAAGCCCTTTTCTTTATTAATTTACAGTGATTTCTTCAGGTCCTCTGAATTTTTAACTTGATTTCTGAAAAGGTCATGTCTCCCAGAAGGGGCCTTGCAGTTGGCTGTCATCAGTCATCCCCATGCCAGTTTTAAGAAGTGGGTGGGGGAAGGTGGTGGATCAGGTGGGCACAAAGGAAAATTAACCCAAGGTAACCTTACATTTAAGATGCTGAAAAGCTATTTAAGCTGTCTGTAGATTGAGCATTGTAGTAAAACACCTCTCTGAATTATAAAGAAAAATAAATATTTCCTTGAAAATACTTCAGTACAGCCAAGAGCAAACTATTTTATATTTTCTCCTGTGGGAAAATGACTATGATTAGGTTTATAAGATGTTTAACTCAGCACACAGAATTTCATTTGATGGCCCTTTGCAAGGTTATTAAAAATGATGGTTCTGCTTCAGAATTGGACATTAATCATCTCAAAATTTCAACAAATATTTTAATCATATGGGCTAAAGTTAACAAATCTTCAACTAATTATCCAACTTTTAATATAATGGTTTGGTATACTGTTACCTTACATTCTTATATAGCACTTCTCTAAGGAACAGAAGTAATTTTCAGAACATATTAATTCTGAAGGCAGGAGAGAAGTCCAATAGAAATTAGAGAATATATTTTCTTTTTTAAATTTTTTTATTTATTCATTTATTTATTTATTTATTTATTTATTTGAGAGCAACAGACACAGAGAGAAAGACAGATAGAGGGAGAGAGAGAGAGAATGGGCACGCCAGGGCTTCCAGCCTCTGCAAACAAACTCCAGACGCGTGCGCCCCCTTGTGCATCTGGCTAACTGGGACCTGGGGAACCGAGCCTCAAACTGGGGTCCTTAGGCTTTACAGGCAAGCGCTTAACTGCTAAGCCATCTCTCCATCCCGAGAATATATTTTCTATTAAAAAACCTTCTATGTAAAAAATATATTCATCCATATGAGGATTCTCTCTATATAGGTACCACAGGTAGCTACTATTGTGAAGCAGAGATCTATGTTGTTCTTCAAGTTTACTTTTGACTTGTTAACAACTTCAAACATCTACTCCTGATGTGTTTTTTGTAGTAACACAAAACAGAAAGAAAGTTGTCTTGTTTATGTTAGGTAAGTTGAAGAACATCTGACAGAATTCCAAAGCCATAAAGGGTCTAAGCAAGCTACTGCAAAAGAAAGGAAACCACACATAAAAGGAACCACACATATTTATTGTAAGTTTGGGTATGGTAAAGTGAGATTTTTGTGTTGAAAATATAAGTGAGGGTCTGGTTAATTTCAATAAAGCCCTAAACCATAAGGGGTATATTTCCATGTAGTTAATATGCAAAGATAGCAGATGCCGTTAAGGTCACCTTTCTCAATTTAAGGAAAGGAAATGAAACACGAAGAAGATTATTCAGGTTTTCAAATATCAAACACTTTTAATTTTTTTAAGTATTTTATTTATTTATTAGAGACAGAGAGAGAGGGAGAGGAGAATGAATGGTTATACCGGGGCCTCTAGCCACTGCAAATGACCTCAGGATGTATATGCCACTATGTACATCTGGCTTATGTGGGACCTGGAGAGTCAAACCTGGGTCTTTAGGTTTTGCAAGCAAGTGCTTTAACTGCCAAGCCATCTCTCCAGCCCCATTTTTAATTTTTTATTGATAACTTCCATAATTGTAAATAATATCCCATGGTAATTCCCTCTCTCCCCAAACTTTCCCCTTTGAAACTCCACTCTCCATCATATCCTTTTCCCCCTTTCAATCAGACTCTCTTTTATTTTGATGTCATGATCTTTGCCTTCTATTATGATGGTCTTCTGTAGGTAGTGTCAGGCACTGTGAGGTCATTGATATCCAGGTCATTTTGTATATTGAGGAGCACGTTGTAAGGTATCCTACCCATCCTTTGGCTCTTACTTTCTTTCTGTCACCTCTTCTGCAATGGACCCTGAGCCTTGAAAAATGTGATAGAGATATTTCAGTGCTGAGGATTCTTCTGTCACTTCTCAACACCATGGTGCCTTCTGAGTCATTCCAAGGTCACTTCCAACTGAAAACAGATGCTTCTCTAACCTAAAGTGAGAGTAGCATTACTATATGGGTATGAACAATAAGAGAAGTGAATACTGGGAAGTTTGGTGAGCATACTCTATACATTTCATGAGACACCAGTAGACATTATACTTCTATGACTCATGACTACCCCTGTTGTAGGTTTTCAGTATCAGGTAAGTATTCCCTCCCATGGAGTGGGCCTCCAGTCCAATCTGAGAGTGGTTGGTTTCCCCATAACAGACGTCACTATTGCACCCATTGTCTCATTTGGCTAAATTTAAGGCTCACAGTGTCCACTTTTGAGTATCTCCACTGGTGATTTTTTTTTTTTTGTCTCCCACTGAACTGCATGCAGCATAGCTTTTGCCAGCTTTATTTCAGCTGGTCCACATGGAGGAGGTTTTCAGCTCAGCGCCAGCAGGATTTCTCAATGAACTTTCAGCCCAAGTATATGGAGTTTTCAGCAATAGGGTCTTAAAATCTATTGCTGGTGAGAAACCAAGAGCTTTGGCAATGACCTGTAATGATTTGGGGGTATCAGTGACCTCCCTGCCTAACAACTCACTGGAAGGTATCTCATCCCTGGCACTAAAAATTTTCTAGTAACAATCTATGGTTTCTGAGTGTTCCATTGTCTAAAAAATTAGGTTTCCATATGACTTATTTATATCCTCTTTTATTTTGATTAGCTCTCCTTCTGCATTTCCTTTACTCAATCTCTTCCCCTGACCTCACTTAATCCTTTTCACACCCATTAATCTGTTTTTCTACTTCCATATATACAATGTCATCCTACTAAATTCCTTCCTCCCTCCCTTTCTATTCCATTTATATCCCCTTTCTAGCTTACTGGCCTCTGTTACTGAGTTTTGTTCCTATTCACATATAAGTCCATTCATTTGTAGCTAGGATCCACATATGAAAAAGAACATGTGGTGTTTGGATTTCTGGGTCTGGGTTACCTCACTAAGTATAATCCTTTCCAGATCCATCCAGTTTCCTATAAATTTCATAATTTCATTTTCCTTTACTGCTGAATAGAACTCCATTGAGCAAATGTGCCACATCTTTATTATCCACTCATCAGTTGAGGGACATCTAGGCTGGTTCCATTACCTAGCTATTGTGAATAGAGCAGCAATAAACATGGTTGAGCAAGTATCTCTAAAGTAGTGAGACAAGTCCTTAGGATACATGCCTAGGAGTGGTATGGCTGGGTCATATGGTATATCTATTTTTAACTGTCTCCACACTGATTTCCACATTTGCTGGACCAAACTGCATCTCCATCAACAGTGTAGAAGTGTTCCTCTTTCCCCACATCCTTGTGAGCATTTATGGTCATTTGTTTTCATGACAATAGCCACAATCTGAAAGGAATGCATGATTTCCTTGATTTATATGACCTACCAAAATTAAATCAAGATGAGATTAACCACATAAATAGACCTATAACAAGTACAGAGATCTAAGCAGTTATAAAAAATCTCCCAACTAAAAAAAGTCCAGGCCCAAATGAATTCACTGATGAATTTTACCAGACCTCCATGGAAGAACTAACACCAATGCTTCTCAAACTTTTACATAAAATGGAAAAGGAAGGAATCCAATCAAACCCTTTCTATGAAGTCAGCATCACCCTGATACCAAAACTAGACAAAGACAGAACAAAAAAAGAAAATTGCAGACCAATCTCCCTTATGAACATAGATGCAAAAATTCTCAAAAAATATTGGCAAACAGATTGCAAGAATATGAAAGAAAGGTCATTCACCCTGCCCAAGTAGGCTTTATACCAGAGATGTAGGGATGGTTCAACATACACAAATCAATAAATGCAATACATTATATAAATTCACTGAAGGACAAAATTCACATGATCATAGTATTACATGCAGATAAAGATTTTAAAAAATCCAACATCCCTTCATGATAAATGTCCTATAGAAACTGAGAGTAGAAGGAATATATGTCAACATAATAAAGGGTATTTATGACAAATTTACAGCCAGCGTAATATTAAATGGAGAAAAACTTGAAGCTTTTCAACTAAACTCAAGAACAAGACAAGGGTGTCTTCTGTCCCTACTTTTATTTAATATAGGACTGAAAGTCTTAGCCATAGAAATAAGGCAAGAGACTCACATAAAAGAGATACAAACTGGAAAGGAAGAGATCAAGTTATCATTATTTGCAGCTGATAGGATTCTATACATAAAGGATCCTAAAGACACTACCAGCAAACAGAGCTGATAAATGCCTAAAGCCATGTAGCAGGATACACACAGAAATCAGTAGACTTTCTGTGTGCTAGCAACAAACACACAGAGGATAAAAATTGTAGAACCACTCCCATTCACAATTGCATCAAAGACTAAATAAATAAAATAAAGTACCTTGTAATAAACCTAAAAAAGGAAGTGAAAGATCTCTACAATGAAAACTTTAAAACACCCACAACAGAAATTGCAGAAGACACTAGGAAATGGAAACAAATCCTTTGTTCTTGGATTGGAAGAATGAATATTGTGAAAATGGCAACCTTGCCAAAAGCAATCCCCATCAAAATTCCAATGGTATTCTCCATGTAAATAGAAAAAAAAATCCAAAAATTCATTTCAAATCACAAAAACTTCAAATATCTAAAACAATTTTGAGCAACAAAAAATAAAGGTAGTGGTATTACTGTACCTCCTTTTAACTATATTACAGAGCCATAGTAACAAAAACAGAATGGTACTGTCACAAAAACAGACATGTGGGTAAATGGAACTGAATAGAGGACCCAGATGTAAGTTTGGGTATCTATAGCCACCTTATCTTTGACAAAAATGCAAAAAAAAAATAGGGATGGAGAGATGCCTTAGCAGTTAAGCACTTGCCTGTGAAGCCTAAGGACCCTGGTTCGAGGCTCGGTTCCACAGGAACTACATTAGCCAGATCACAAGGGGGCTCACGCATCTGGAGTTGGTTTGCGATGGCTGGGGGCCCTGGTATGCCCATTCTCTCTCTCTCTCTCTCTCTCTCTCTCTCTCTCTCTCTCTCTCTCTCTCTCTCTCCCTTTCTCTCTGTCTGTTGCTCTCAAATAGATAAATAAAAAACAAAAGTGAACCAAAATGAAATCATTTTTTAAAAAATGCTAAAAATACTCATTGGTCAAAAGATAGCTTATTCAGCAAGGAAAACTGGATATGTATTTGTAGAAGGGTGAAAATAGATCCTTGCCTCTCTCCATGCACAAATATCACTTTTTCATGGGGAAAAGATGGAGTCCTGAGGGTAAACTCTTCTACACATCCCCCTCCAATTCTGCAAAAACATGGACTAGTGTTTGGATCAAATTCTCAGAGCCAGGAATTATGTGGGCTGGCCTCTGGTTTACTACAAACACAGAACTATTTCTAGGCTGAGTCATATCTCAGAGAACAGTCAGATCTCACCAGAAATTCAGGAAAAAATTCTGTACCAAAGGCACACCACTTTTTTTAGAGAAGAGAAAATAGCAATTGACAGAAGGAAAAGAATGAGGTGACTAAGACCAAATGAATTAGTGCCTTGTTATTTGTTGTTGTTTTTGTATTATATCTTGTGTTGTGTGTATGGCTGTTGTTGAACGTGGCTTTTATGTTGGTGCTGGGCATGTGGTATCAGTTCCTCATGCTGGTAGAACAAGCACTTTACTCCCTGAGCCACCTTCTCAACCCCTAGAATGAGAGCAGCTGAGCCTCCTCTGGTGAGGCAATGGCATAGGATTAGAAAGATGTGTTAACACAGCATTGAAACAGCAGGAAACAGCAGGCTTCAGAGATTTCCAGCTGTTCTTCCAGGTAACTTGGCCAGAGAGTGAAGGGCTAAGGCTTCAGTTAACATTGAGGAACAGGTTTTGGTGGTTAGTGGTGGCTGGAACCAGCATCGCGTGAGGTGAGGAGTTTTACTGGGGTGCTTTGTCTAGGAGTACCTCAGGGAGTAGCTGTCACACTGGACACTTGGAAAAGGCAGCTGTGGTGGGAGGGAAGGAAAGAGGGTGAAAGTGGGGGCAGCAGTGTGCTAGAAAAGGTGTTTTAACTGGGACGTCCATTCCTAATTGAAATGGCAGCTGATGAAATCTAGCCCCAAGACAAGCTCAAGCTGTCCCACCCCGAGACAGATGCATGGCAATGTGAGATCAACACCAGGCTCAGCAGCTTCGGCAAGACCAGAGAGAAGCCATGCAGAAAACAAATGCCCCTTGTCATCATCCCCAATTGGCCAAGGCCCTCAAGGGAACACAAATGAAAACAAAAACTCAAATGTCATGTCACACACATACAAAGCTCACAGCATTGAATATTACAAGTCCTTTCTGGAAAATTTTTTTTAAAAGTTCAATTTTACATATGCATAACTTTATCTCTAACATCCTATGGAATAGATGGAAGAGGTTGTAACACCATGTTAGAGGAAGCTAAACTCACTAAGTAGTAATTAAATTGTTCTTGTCATTTGATCTCCAATTAAAAACCCATTTTTTTATTATATGGGAAGAAGGGTAAGAATTATTTTTACTTTTTAAACCAACCATTAGACTCATGTATTTAAAATTCAAAAAATATCACAATACTTGCCCCGTATTTAACCATCTTCCTTAGATTCTTTTTCTTTCTTTATTTTATTTTATTTTATTTTATTTTATTTTTTTGAGATAGGATCTCCCACATCCCAGGCTGTTCTTGAGCTCACTCTGTAACTAAAAACGACCTTGAATTCCTGATGCATTTAGCTTTATCACCCAAGAACTGGGGTTACAGGCGCATGTCACCACAACCTGCTACTAAGGCTGTTAAATATCCCACAAGCAGGTTATTTCATAGTTCAGCATCACTACAGTTTGTAAAATTATATGTTTAAATTTAATTTTAAATTCAATGTTTAACTTCAATTTTGGCCTTTAGCTAATATGTCTGAGCTTGATATAATCTTAGATCTCATAATAATCTCAAAACCTCTCTTAATGTGCTTGCATTCACTGTGGCTAATGATGTTAAATGGGCTTTGGAGTTGAATACGAGAAAGTCTTCCTCTTTAGAAATCCTGTCTAGTGGAGGAAAAGAAATTAACACTATATACAGCAGTGGCAAGTTCTTTTGTACATGCAGATATGAAGTATTGTGAGTTTTCTGGATTTTTTATATATGTTGTTGTGCTTGTACATTCTATACTACAGTGTATTTTCCCAAATAATACTTTATCTTGATAAAAACTGTTAGAGAAATTCTTATAAGTGAAGTGATGCTCAAAGATGTTAAAGGGACCACTGGCTGATGTAGACCTCCAAGGATGACTACAGTCTCTACTCTTCCACTATGACATTATCTGATAAAAATGCTGACAGAGAAGAGAACATTGTCATTATCAAGAGTATGATATCAAAAAGGATTCGTGATCAAAGCTCCTAATGAAAGGAGAAAGGAGGAAAAGAAAAAGTCATAATTTTAGCCTCTCTACAAAGGTGATAGTATTTGCTAAATTGAGAATAATTAAAATTTGTAAAAATTGTATAAAGCACATAGTCCAATTCACACACGGAGCAATTGCTCTAGCAAAGTTATAAGACATAGGGCTGGTAAATTCTATTGTTCAAAACTGATTCCCAATTTATCTTTTTAGCTGTTAAATAACAGAATTTTCTGTATTGTGATATTATTCTAATGTCTTCATCAATTTCTTGGACCAAAAGGCTTTCCCATTTTCATGAGAGTCCTCTTTGGAGTCCACAGTAGTTCATCTAGATTTCTATTATTCAATCACATTACATTTTATGTTAGAATTAGGCATCCTTTCTAGGTTAGAAAAGCATTTTAATGCTTACCTGTGTAAGCAATTGATACATATTTGACAAATGGAAAGTGCTTAAACAGGTTGATATTTTCCATTAGAATTTATATTAAAAATTATGTAAGAGACTCAGACTTGTATTTACAGCACTAGCACCTATTTGCAAAGCTCAGTATATATTTGAATAATTGAATAAATGTGTAATATTGATTTGTTGATGGATTAATATAGCCAATGTTCTTGAAAGTTATATTTGCCTTGTTTTGCTTCCTATGATCTTGATCATACTGTAAGAGCAAAGTAATTTATATGAAGTGTATTTGCAAGTGAATGACCCAACATTTAATGCATATTTAAAGCAGTTTTGGAAGTCAGCTGAAATCCTTAAGGTACAGTTTAAACAGCATATTTTTTTTTCCTGCAAATGTCTTCAAACATGATTTATAGTACCATCTTTTCTTTCTATCAATACAATTCTGGTTAATCATACAGACTTCCACTGATTTTTCATACAAGAAAATTATTGGAGCAGCTTCATTTTCAAGTATTCATATATTCAGCCTAATATAAACAAATTTTTTTTTCTCACATACAAAGTAAAGATTTTCCTCATCTGAAAGTGGTAGTGGCTTTATGACAAATGTATTTAAGTCTGTATATGATCTATAAATAACTCTATATTTTTCTTTATCTTTATAGAGCCAGGTAAGGGAAGGAGAAAAAATCTAGGGGTGAGGAAGTGATAAGCGTGTTTACTTAACTAGACATTTTTACAGTGATTCATGACAATGGAACATCCTCTAACGCAGGAGCTACATCAACCTGGATGATTCTTCACAACCATGTGGGCAGAAGTTCCCATCCTCCAGTTGCCTTACTAAGGAGCTCTTTGTTTCCTGGGACTTATTGATACCAGGGGCCTTTCCTCCAGCAGGCAGAACTCTCAGGCAGCATCTCATTCAACGTTTTGACCTTCACTCAACTTTTTCTTATCCAATGTCAAAGTTTCACACAGTCTTCTTTCTTCATGTAACTCTCCCTTATGTTTTTCCTACTATTCCTGCAGTCTACCACTTATCTCTGCCAAGTTCTCTCAAGAACTTTTTTGGATATTCTTCTATTAATAGCAGGATATATATCTGAACATTCCTGCAATTCATCCACTACTGACCCAGCTACAAGATGCCATTTCCCCTATTCAGATTCCAAAAAGTCTTGGAAGTTGATCTGCAAGGAAATCTATTCTCAGAAACTCAATTAAAGAAATAGAAGTTATCTAACTTTTCCTTACATGAGGTAAACATCATTGGTCTATATAGGGGCCCACTTTAGGGGAAAAAAATATGCATATATGTGGCTGAAGTGAACCTCAGTGGTTAAGGCACTTGCCTGCAAAGCCTAAGGACCCAGGCTGGATTCCCCAGTCCTCACTAAAGCCATATCTACAAGGTGGCACAGGCATGTGGAGTTTGTTTGCAATGATTAGAGACTCTGGAGTGCCCACATTCATTGTCTCTCCCTCTCAATCTCTCTCTCTCTCTAATAAATAAATAAGTAAATAAATAAATGAATAAATAAATGAGATTTGTTTTAAAAAATAATTTTATTTATTTATTTGAGAGTGATAGACACAGAGAGAAAGACAGATAGAGGGAGTGAGAGAGAATGGGCGCGCCAGGGCCTCCAGCCTCTGCATACGAACTCCAGACGCATGCGCCCCCTTGTACATCTGGCTAATGTGGGACCTGGGGAACCGAGCCTCGAACCGGGTTCCTTAGGCTTCACAGGCAAACGCTTAACCGCTAAGCCATCTCTCCAGCCCATAAGTGAGATTTTTAAAAAAATATATATATATGGCATCTTGTGTTATGCTATGCAAGCATGAAGACTTAAGCTCAGATCACCAACACACTGTGAATAAATGTTGGGCACAGTGGTAGGTGCCTGTAATCCCAGCACTGGGGAGACAGATACAGAAGAATGACAACAAAATCACTCTCACTTCACCCTAGTAATTTTAAATAGTTGACACTATATTGTTATCTTGATAACATGGAATAAATAAATAAAATGTATTCTTAGGTATATATTCCATTCTGAGAAAAATCACTGTTTTTCAACTGCAAAAAGAGTAGCTGGTTACAAAGACTTAGTCATTTCAAAACTGTAACAGAAATTAGTATAAAATGATGCTAGATATTTAAACATTTTTATGCACTAATTTGCATTTAATTATGAATGTAAGAGCATTGTGCTTCTTAAGACTCTATTTTTTTTTTACCTCTTCCAATGAAAGCTTTAAAATAATGCTGTTTATTTTACTTTTTAAGGTAAAATATGATTTCTGTGGTCTTACAGAACATTTCTGGGGCTGGAGAGATAGCTTAGAGGTTAAGGCACTTGCCTGCAATGCCTAAAGTTCCAGATTTGTCTCCCCATAACCCATGAAAGCCAGATGCACAAGGTCACACATACACACAAGGTAGCACAGACATCTGGGGTGCAATTGCAGTTGCTAGAGGCTCTGGAATAGTAGTTCTCTCTCTCTCATAAATAAATTAAAAAAATTAAAATGTTTCCGTTTGAAAACCATATGGTCATCTACTTCATATATTTTGGCTCTTGTAATATTCACCTGATTTTTCTTTATTAATATATACAATTATGTTATTTTGTTTCCACAAACACTGGACTTTTGACATCTGATATTTGCTTTTGTATTAATATACCAGTGACATAAGGCTTTCATTTCTCATTCTGTCTGCACCAAGTATCAGTCATTAATGTAAAGAGAGGAAAGCAATAGTAATATGCCAGAAAAGACAAGGACCCGGGCAGGGTGGCCCATGCCTAGAGGTAGGAGGATCACTGTGAGTATAAGGCCACCCTGAGAACACGTAGTCAGCCTGGACCAGAGCGAGACCCTATCTCAAAAAAAAAAGAAAAACAAGGAAAGAAAGAGCATCATGTTCAATACCATTTATGTTGTTTAGAACAAATATTTAAATAATCAGATATGGTCCCCTTTTCTTAGAGCCTCAATACCTTTTTTTTCACTGAAATCACATTGAAGATAATGTTCAATATTCATAAGTGGTTTTGCTTCTATTTGTAAATAGGCATAGGTTTTCTAACAATCATACAACAGAAGGTATTTCAATTTTGAATTAATTTACAATGTATCTTGACTCAAAAACTTTGGGATGTACCAACCAATTTTTCAAGGAAAAAGAATACCAGTGCAGTTGTCAATACTCCTTAATGGACACAGGAATGACCTAGGAGCTTACAGAATAGGCTCTCCATAAAATATATTTGAGTTGGGCTCTGAGATTCTCTTTTAACAAGCTGTAATCCTGCCACTGTTCAGCTGCATATCAAAATATGTAGAACAACTTTTCACAGGCAATTTTTAGTATTGGCAGCAAACAGAACTGGGCCTCTTTTCATAATGATTGTTTTGTGTGAAGAGTACATTTGTGAATTTTGTGTTGCTTTGTTTATGATGCACTTTTCTTCTCTCTTTTTAATGTGCCAGGTCCTATGACAATTACAGTCAGTGACATAACTGAATGTCTGGCAGTGGTAAGAATTATGTAGTCTGTGATGTAAAAATTAATTTTCCTGACCAACTGAAATAAGGAAAGTGTATTCTCCAAATACAATTAGGTATAGGAGATAAACACCTAGTTAAATAATAAATAAGATGATCTAATTATTTACAAACTTACCAGGCATGATTTGGGGAAAAAAAAAAAACATGTAAAAACCTCCAGAAATTAAACAACAAAATTAGTATATTGGTACTGTTACTTCCACATTTCCTTTATACAATGATTCTAGTGGTCTGAGAATAAATTTTGAGAGTAATAATATTCTTTATATAGGGCTGGAGAGATGGCTTAGAGGTTAGGCACTTGCCTGTAAAGCCTAAGAACCTCAGTTCGAGGCTTGATTCCCCTGGACCCAAGTTAGCCAGATACACAAGAGGGCACATGCATCTGGAGTTCTTTTTCAGTGGCTGGAGGCCCTGGTGTGCCCATTCTCTCTCTCTCTCTCTCTCTCTCTCTCTCTCTCTCTCTCTCTCTCTTTCTCTCTCTCCCTCTTTCTCTCTCTGTCTGTTACTCTCAAATAATAAATAAATAAAGGTAACAAAAAATCAAAAATATTCTTTATATAGTAAAATTAAACCCCCAAGAATAACAGCAATAGTAAAATATGAATGGAAGGAAAATTCCAACCTTAATATTCCTTTTTTGTGACCCTTTGTTCTTAAGTGCTGGAGAATAAAAATGCAGGAATAAGAACCTTCTGAGGAGCCTACTGATCTTGAGACTGTCAACACTTCTGACATAGCACACTCCCTGGTGCTTGGCAAAGGTTCAGATGAGCAGCTACACATTGAGATGGATATTGAAACTGAACCTCTGAACTTTCATGGGTTCACCTGTCATCCCCAAACATATAACCTCCCTTTTCCTCTGCCTCCCTCTGGCAAAATCTCCAGCAGTAATTTGTGACATTTTCTCATCTGTCAGCATTTTTGCTCTAAGGTAGGCAAGGAAGTCACAGTACAATCATTTCCATTGAGAGTTCAGGAACATCTGACACCTTGCCTTATATGCTTAAAATCAGAATAGACTACCCATCACACTATTCCTAAAAATAAAATAACCCTGCGGTTCTCCTGAAAATTAACATTCTGAAGAGCTGAGTTTGGTTTGCAAACCTCCTGAGCCCAACTCTTGGAATGTTATTATCACCTCCAGCCAGGTATACTGTTAAGGTAGCACAGAACTGATTCAAACTTTCTTTTCTGCTAACAATGCTCTGATTCCTGCCCCCCCCCCCCCATGGCAATTAAGTTAGTAAAAGAAAAGACTTGGGTTCTTTGGCTATTTTTTTTGGTTCTTAATTTCTTATCGCAGTCTCCAAACATATGATAATTCACCAATTCTCTCTTTGGGTAAACTGTTGATGTCCTCATAGCTCTGAAGTTGTTCTTAGGTCTCTGTTTTCTTGTGAAGCTTCAGTGAGAAAATTCTTCCAGACCTCCACATTCTTCAGTTCCACAGAAGTGGGTAGACTGATTTTAATCTATAGACCTCGAAATCTTAGAAACTTCATTTTCTTTTGTCCTAGCTGTATGATGTGAAAGAGTGTGGAAGAAGCTTTGCCTTTAATAATAACTTTTTTTTTTTTGGCTCGAAGTAGCTATTATTTTGTCATGTGAATTTCACTTCCATTAGAAACATCTTCCCCCACAAAGGTATGGTGAGGGCCTTTTTTATAGATCATTCTGAGGACCATGTTCCAGGGAAACATTGCTTCTGGTCTGTACAGATCCCCATAACAATGGAGGTAGCATGGGTGGTAGTAACAGCCAGTATACTGTCCTGTCTGGGCAATCCTTCCTTCTTCATTTTTATTTTTAATATTTTTGTTTATTTATTTGACACACACACACACATACACACAGAGAGAGAATGGGCATGCCAGGGCCTCCAGCCACTGCAAACAAACTCCAGACATGTGCTCCCCCTTGTGCATCTGGCTTATGTGGATCCTGGGGAATCGAGCCTCGAATCGGGGTCCTTAGGCTTCACGGGCAAGCACTTAACCACTAAGCCATCCTTCCAGCCCAGTCCTTCCTTCTTCACCCTACATGTCTAGCTGCTGGCTGTCTTCTGTGACTGAGCATGCTATGTTCTCCCAGGAGCCCTCCTTGCTTCCTTCCTCCTTGGAGCCATTCTCACAGTCGCCTACATGTGCTCTGAGGATTACTGCAGAGCAATTGTCCACCCATCTGCTCTCAAGCCTGAAGATGAGCTAGGCTAAACACACACCCCGTGCCCACCCCACCCCCACCAGAAGCAGGAAAGGGAACTACAGAGATATTGGTGCGGTGGTGGTTTGATGCAGGTGTCCCCCATAAACTTAGGTGTTCTGGATGTTAGGCTCCCCAGCATGTGGCAGTTGGAAATTAATGCCTCCTAGTGGCAGTATATTGTTGGGGGCGGGCTTATGAGTATAATAGCCAATGTCCCCTTGCCAGTGTTTGGCACTCTCCTTTTGCTATTGTCCACCTGATGTTGGCCAGGGGGTGATGTCTACCCTCTGCTCATGCCATCATTTCCCCCTGCCATCATGGAGCTTCTCCTGGAGCCTGTTAGTCAAAATAAACCTCTTTTTCCCACAAGCTGCTCTTGGCCAGGTGACTTCTGCCAGCAATGCGAACCTGACTGCATCACGTAATATATTGACCTTCCTTGAAATCCAAGCATGGCCACTGTACCAGCTCTGTGGCCCTGGACATAGTACTTAATCTCTAGGAATGACAGTTTCACATCTGGAGAATCAGGATCACGGTTTCTTTGTGGGTCAGTATATCAAGGAGTCTTGGAGGCTGTGGTGGCTTGAATGTTAAATGTCCTTCCATAGCTTCGTGTGTGTGTGTGTGTGTGTGTGTGTGTGTGTGTGTGTGTGATTTTAAGCCTCATGCTTAGTCCCAACCTGGTGAAGCTTTTGGGAGGTGGAGCTTTGCTGGAGGAGGTGTGTTACTAGAATTAGGAGTCTACAGACCAGCCCTCACTTGCCAGTGCTAGTGAACTCTCTCTTTCCTTGGATCTCCAACATGCTTGTAAAAGTGCCAGATGAGGTGGTGTGCACCTGTTATCCCAGTGTTTGAAAGGCCGAGACAGGAGGATCCCTGGGACTCACAAGTCTGTGTAACTGAATTGGTGAGCTTTCTGTTCAGTGCAAGACCTTGTTTAAAAAGAAAAAAAAAACATGGTGGAGGGCTGGAGAGATGGCTTAGTGGTTAAGGCCCATGCCTGCAAAGCCAAAGGACCCAGGTTCTAATCTCCAAGACCCACATAAGCCAGATGCACAAGGTGGTGCATGCATCTAGAGTTCATTTGCTACAGACAGAGGCCCTGAGTGCCATCATTATCATCATCATCATCATCATGTCTCTCTCTCTCTCTCTCTCTCCCTCTTTTTCTCTCAAATAAATAAATAAAATTTTTTAGGCCTGGAGAGATGGCTTAGCAGCTAAGGTGCCTGCCTGCAAAGCCTAAGGACCCCAGTTCGATTCTCCAGGTCCCATGAAAGCCAGATGCACATGGAGGCCCATGCGTCTGGAGTTTGCTTGCAGTGCCTAGAGGTCCTGGTGCGCCCATTCTCTCTCCCTGTCTCTCTCTCTCTCTCTCTCTCCCTCTCCCTCTGACCCATTTCTCTGTGTCTATGTGATGTGAAACTGTCATTCCTAGAGATTAAGTACTATGTCCAGGGTCACAGAGCTGGTAAAGTGGCTGTGCTTGGATTTCAAGGCAGGTCAATATAGTATGTGTTGTATAATAACTAACTAAATAATAAATTTTAAAAAAACTTTAAAGAACCAAAAATATTTTTTTAAAAATATAGTGGAAAGTGACTGAGGAAGATACCCAACATGGGCCTCTGGCCTCTCCACACACTCATATATGTACGTAACCCACATATACATGTACCCACACATATATGGACACACATGTGCATACACACATAGATAAAAAAGAATACATCGTTCAGCAAACAGCCACCATGAGCCCAGCTACACTGCCCAGCCCATCCAATGAGTGGCTGGGTATACAGAGTCTACTGAGCACCCAGGGCATACTGGGTGTACTGTGTTTCTTCAGTTGGTGGCAGATAGGATTCCAAGCTAGATTCCTGGGAGTCCCGTAACACAACTTGGACCAGAGACCCTGAGTACCCAGTCTGGATGCCACTTTTCCTCCCTCACTCTTTCATAATCGTGCGAGCCCCCCAGGCACGTTCGAACATGTTGCTCCCTCGTCCTGGAATGACCGTCGCTCGGGCCTGGCCAGCATCCTCGGGGAAGTCCTCTGAGGCATCGCCCACCACTGCCCAGCAAGTGGCCCTGCCCGTCACCTCAGAACCACAGCCTGGTTTGTCATTGCTGGTGCAGCTCATATAATTCAGTCCTTAGCAAGAGGGGCCTCGGAGGCATCTGGGGAACCCAAGTCCCTGTCTTGGCTGTAGCATCTTCGGGATTTGTGCACGTGGGTCAGGTTCTCCCTGCACTTGGATGATTTTGGTCTCAGTCAAGTTGCTGCCTGGTCGTGGGGCTGCTATTCTGATTTCTGGAGCTGGGCACCGGCTTTTCCTGTGGGGCAAACCAAGCCCGGCAACTGTGGCCCTGAAGATCAGCACCCCCACTGCTGGAACTGTTGCTGTTAAAGCTGCCACTGCTGGATCTGTCACTGCTGCTGTTGAAGCTGCTGCTGCTGGGTCCACTGCTGCTGCTGCCTCTGAAGCTGCTGCTGCTGGAGCCACCACTGCCGCCACTGAAGCTGCTGCTGCTGGATCCGCTGCTGCTGGGGCCCCTGTTACTGGTGCCGGAGCCGCTGATGTTGCTGCCAGACTCTGCTCCTGCCTGGGTCCCGCTGTCGGCCCAAGTTGGCGTGGCCGGGTCCCGAGACCGTTGCTCTTATCACTGGAACTGGGCACAGGCAGTGGAGGAGGGGAGGGAGCCACAGCTGCTCTGGTTCTCTTGCTGTTCCACGTGTTCTTCTACCTCGCGTCTGCTCCTCCGCTGCTCACTGCTGCTCTCCCTTCACGTTTCCTGAGTTGCGGAGAGCGCGGTGTGAGGGGAAGCTCCCGCACCTGGCTTTTCCTGCGGCTGGAGCCGAGTCTGGCGGCTTTCTGTTGCGCTGCTGCCATGGCGGTTGGCCGAGCTGCTGGAGCCACTTTTGCTGGCCTGTGCGGGCTCTGGATGCTCTGGATCTCTTCTACTTCTCCACTGCTGCTTCAATTTCCTATACACCTCACTTTTTAGTAAAAGTGGGTATTTTGCTGATGATTTTGGTCTTTTTCCCCCCTAGGCTGCTTTGGCGTGGTACCTACGCTGCCATCTTAACTGGAAGTCCCTAACTTTTTAAAATGAGTTTTGTAACTATTTCTACTGCTTATAAATAAGCATATATCTTCATGCAACTCTCTTTCAATGCCTTGTATAAAGGAACCATTGATACAATGATTATTATTTGAAAAGCTTGAAATGCAGATGTTCAGAAACTGTACTAATTGCCTTGCACATATTTTGGAATTCTTTCGTGAGTGTTTCTCAATATCTGTGTATAAAGCTTATTCCCTCATATATCCCCATCTTGGGCTTAGCACATGTGAAGCTTGGCACAAAATTTACTTGATCCATGGAAATATAAATTATATAGAAGAGTTATGAAGCACTAAACATTGAGGTAATAAACTAATAGTTAGGGGGAAGATAGCAATAGATATTCTTGGTAGAGATAACTGAGTGAGTGGAAGGAAACTCAAGCTTCCTCATGGTAGCCATGGTGGGGGCTGGGGGAGGGAGAACACACTGTGATTTGGTTCCTTTAGCAGAAGCCTAGTGATTCTCTCTAAGTTGTCCTTAGGGGCGTAGTAGAGGCATGTGTTCATTCCTGACCAGGTTGAAATTAATGTAATAATTCTAATTGGGCATTCAATATATTTAACCTTAGAAGAATGGGTGGAGCCCTCCACAGGCCACAAGGATGAAGACAGAAGAACAAATGTTCAATTATATACACCCAGAGACAGAAAGTTTGAGGGAAGGGAGGAGGTATCAACCCAGTATATTTAGTTAATTGTATTATTTTTATTTTTAACCTTTTTCTTGAAAGATACTGAATAATATACCTGAAGCAGAATGAAAATCTAAGTGCTTAATAATTTTTAAATATAGTACAATTTTTATTTTTCTGACCCATGATATAAGAAAAGATTATTACTTATATAAAAACAATAAGCTGTGTTGAATTTTCAGGAGAAAAGTTATTGCTCTAAAGACCCAAATCCTATTCATAGCAATATTTAGGTTTCCTGCAATAGTATTCACCCTCATACTTAAAAATAATTAATATATTGTAATGGTTTCACTACCCACAAACTTTACTAAGCAGTTCATGTAAGCAATCTTCACTAATCATTAAACATAAGTGACAAATAATCAACTCAAATAATAGATTAATAAGTACAAGATATGTCTGATGGAGTTATAAACAGTATTCTGTGATCTGTATCATCCATCCTAAGCTTTTGGCCATAGTGCCACTGTGGACCTTCATGAATGGATCAAATGGGAACTGAGAAAATATGATATTTCCTGAAATATCATGCAAACCAAGTGTTAACAGTGTTTAATATTCAAAATCCAATTACAAGTTGAATCCTACTTCTTCCTATTTTTGCAAGGAAAAGGTAAGCAAGTCTTTTCTCCTGTGGAAAATGAGAAAATGTTTTATGGTTCAGAGTACAGATTTCTAGTTTAGTAACTATGGTGCTTTGATGCAGGATTCCTCATAAACTTAGGTATTCTGAATGCTAGGTTACTAGCTGATGGCAATTTGGGAATTAATGCCTCCTGTATTGTTAGGAGCTGGGTTACAGGTATTATAACCAGTTTCCTCTGTTGCTACTGTCCATCTGATTTTGCCCAAGAGGTGATGTTCACCCTCTTCTCATGCCATCATTTTCCTATGCAATCATGGAGCTTTGTCTTGAGTCTGTAAGCCAAAATAAACCCTTTTATCTCAAAAGCTGAGCTAGGCCAGGTGACTGCAACAGTAAATTGTATACCAGAAGAGTGGTATTGTTGCTGCTAGAAACTTGACTGTGTGGCTTTGAACTTTTGGAACTACTTTGTAGGAGGAATGTGGAAGGATTTGAAATCTTGATCTAAGAGACACCTTGCAGTGCTGCAAGTAGAGCTTCATGGACTATTACAGTCAGAGTTGAAAGACCTGAATACAGTAAAAATTAAGGACTGTGAGGTTTGGCTTAACAGGGTGAGAAAGAGCTTTGCCTGGACTGGGCTAGAAGCAGTTTTTGTGAGAGGCTTGTTTACTGTTATGACCCTGTCCTGAGAGCTTGTGCAGGATGGTAGTGCATAGAAACAGACTGGTCTAAGGAGAGGGATATGGCACAGAAAGAAATCTTTGGGCTGAAACTTTTGCCTATTTAGCTGCAATTGTATACAAGATAATAATCATTGAGCTTAGACCATCTGACCTGCACTAGGACAACAGAAAGAATGCAGTTTTTTGAATGGGCTTGAATGCTGAAGCAGTGCCCTGTTCTTCAAAGTCTGCTTTATCCCCACCTGGATTAACAAATTGGCACCCCACACAGTATGGCATATAAGAAATGCAGGAAAGAGGGGGTCATTTAATTTGCAACGTTGTCTTATATTTTAGAAACATCCATGGGCATTTTGAAGCAGTCTTGCTTGATTGCCCCCATGTATACCCAATGGAGCTGTGAGGATGGACCATGGGTTGCAGTGGAGATACAGTGGAGACACCAAAACCACAAGATAGCTGCCAAGGAGAGCTACCAGCACTGAATAAAGTTTTCCAGGACTGTGGGTAGCATGGCTGGAGGGGAAGAATTGGAATACCAGAGACATGTTGCTGGTTAGAATTATCAGACATGGAGATTTGGCACTGACTAGAGTTGGTGGACTTGAGCTACAGGGTTTTTTTTGCCCCAATTGTTTGAAAAATCTTGTATTGGCTGAACATTTCTTTGCTATACCCAATGCCACACTTTTCAGTGTAAATGTTTATTCTGGCCATTATGGGTTTGGTGGGTGCTGTTTTTGTCATTATGGCTCAGTTAAAAGATCTTGGACTGTGTGGATGTTTGACTATTATTAGGATTGATTAAAAACTATAGGGACTTTTAAATTGGACTGAATGTATATGCATTTTACATTATGTATGGTTATCAGTTTATGGAGGTCAGGGGAGGAATGTGGTGGTTTGATTCAAGTGTCCCCCATAAACCTAGTTGTTCTGAATGCTAGGTTCCCAGCTGACAGAGATTTGGGAGTTAATGCCTCCTGAAGGCAGTGTATTATTGGGGGTGGGCTTATGGGTGTTATAGCCAGTTTCCTCTTGCCAGTGTTTGTCACACTCTCCTGTTACTATTGTCCATCTCATGTTGCCCAGGAGATGATGTCCACCCTCTGCTTATGCCATCATTTTCTCCTGCTAACATGGACCTTCAACTCATGTCTGTAAGCCAAAATAAACCCTTTTTTTCCCACAAGCTGCTCTTGGTCAGGTGTTTTCTGCCAGCAATACGAACCTGACTTCAACAGTAACCTTAACTATGTCCTTCATGTATGTTAGAAAATCTTATTTTTAACATCCTTTCAAATGTTTATTCTCTAATTCTGCCTGCAGAATAACTGAATCTGGTGAAGTACAAACAGCAAAATCTTGACGGGGAGAGTTTCCAAAACATTTGAGTACATTTCCATTTCTACCCTGTGCCTGAAACTGTTATTTAAAAACACTTTAGGATTTACCAAGTATTTTTCCAAATAGAGTAAATGTCTCTTAGATTAGCTCTTTTTGACAAGCCAGTGAACACATAACAAATGTAGACAGTTCTTGCTTCTGAAGTACATATGATAGATTGTACATGATAAATTGCAAAGAAGGCTCCTCCCTCTTAAAACTTGAAGTATATCCTAAAGCAGTGTCAGCAGGATGAAACAAATCTCTGACTATTTCCATAGCAACTGTCTACAACAGTTAGTAGTGTTAGCAATCAATGTTACTACAGTAATAATCTTTGCAACCTTTTCAGATGATAGAAATTTGAAGAAATATTTTTGCAGCAATCATGATACTGTTTATGTGTTCATGAAAGAAAGTTAGAGAAGAGAGGAAGACAGACAGAGAGAAAGAGAGAGAGAGACAGAGAGGAAGAGAGGAATGAAGTGCCAACTGATATAAATGAGATGTTGTGAAGTGAAAATGTTCAGGTTTGCCATTGTCTGGAAGACACTGTGATCCTTCACCTGGCTACATCAGCTTCTAACTCTCTGGAGCTCTCTTGGTCCTAGTTCTTTGCTCAGGGTTCTACGTTTAAATCAGGTCACTGCTCTGGCTTTCTTAAATCTTGCTGATAGTGACCTATTAAATTTGTCCTCCAGTTTTTAAGCCACTAGAAAAGGCATTATTTACCTCTGGAATTTTTCGATGAAGGCACTTTTTCCTTCATTTACCACATTCTACATATTTGGTTCACTTTTATCTTTTGGTCATAACATTGTTCTTTGAATTTCCTGATTGTATTTTTTGCCACTTGCTTCCAGAGCTCTATATTTACATTACCCTGCCCTGCAAATCCAGATATCACTCTAAATATTATTCCCTACACTTCCCTACACAACCAAACCAAAAAAGGTGGCAAACATTTATCTTGTTAGTTAATATCCATTATAAAACCAAATTCTAACTAGATATTGTGGGCCGCTCCTATAATTTCAGCATTCTAGAGCCTAAGGCAAGTAGATCATGAGTTCATTGCCAGCCCCAGCTATATAGCAAACCTATTTCAAAACAAAACAAATAAATCAATCCTATTTTATCTTCATGTAATAGTTCTCAGTTTTTAGGTAACCTTTTATCTTATTGAGCTTAAATTATTTATTATTTACATACACAAAAATATGATCCATTTAATGGCACCTGCTAAATTGTATAGCCATTTCTAGAACAGTTCTGGCACAAAACTTTTTTTTTTTTAATTTTTTTTTATTTATTTGAGAGTGACAGACACAGAGAGAAAGACAGATAGAGGGAGAGAGAGAATGGGCGCGCCAGGGCTTCCAGCCTCTGCAAACGAACTCCAGACGCGTGCGCCCCCTTGTGCATCTGGCTAACGTGGGACCTGGGGAACTGAGCCTCGAACCGGGGTCCTTAGGCTTCACAGGCGAGCGCTTAACCGCTAAGCCATTTCTCCAGCCCTGGCACAAAACTTTTTATGTAATTCTTTTAACTATTAATTGACCATCACTCTTTAGTATCACTTACTGTTTATACATACAGTGTACCATAAAGAAGGTATGGGCTGGGTGTGGTGGCACATTCCTTTAATCCCAGCACTTGAGAGGCCAAGGTAAAAGGATTACAGTGAGTAAGTTTGAGGCCAGCCTGAGACTACATAGTTGATTCCAGGTCAGCCTGGGCTAGAGTGAGATCCTAACTCAAAACAAAACAAAACAAAAGAAAAAGAACATATGGACAACATTAAGAACCTACATTGTTTTACTCACTGTTATAAATATAAGTGAAAATCAATAAATAGCCCCAATTCCAAGATACCTTGTGCCAGAGGGTGCACACAGCAAGCACACAGGCCAGATCCCCATTCCCTCAGGATTCTCCCAGTTTCCTTGTCTGAATAGGGTCGTCTGTGGCTGGTTTGGGGCTGCTGGGACCCTGTGAGCTTGCTGTGGAAGCAGGAATATTGCTTCACCTTTCAATTCCTGGATACCCTGTGCTAGAGGGTTCATGCACCAGACAAGGAGTGAATAAGCCAGATCCCTGTTCCCTGGCTCCTCCAAGTTTCCTGGTACCTGTAGGGCCCCCTGTGCCTGGCTTTGGGAGATCTGGACCCGGTGAGAGGAGGGGATGTATGGAAAGATGCATGTTGCTCTGGTGTCCTTACTGGCCCCTGAGTACTGACATCCTATATTCCCTTGAGTCTGAGGGTACACAGGCTACTGTAGGAACAGGCCTCTTTGCTCTGGTTCTCCAGCTTACTGATACCTGGTTTCCAACCTATGATTTCCATTATCTGAAGAGTACATGCAAGCAGAGTGAGTAGGACAGAGCTCCCAGTTGCCCAAGTACTGTTGATGCACCTGCCATCTCCACAATCTTTGCATATGTGCTTATAACCACATTGTATACCAGTACATCAATTCAGTTCACATCTAGAACAGATCATCCTCTGAAGATACTTACAAGGACAAAAATTTGCTTCCTCCTCAATAGAATAAAGTGTCTACCCAAGATGGATAGACAACAGTACCAAAAAAGCCAATGAAAGAAATCTGAGGCATCTCCACCAAGGATGTCTAGTCCTACAATGGAAGACTCCAGTGAAATCATAGAGAAATCAACAAAAATTCAATCCCAAAATGAAAACACAATAACTAATGAGTCCCTGGTCAAAAGAATTGCTAAACTGGAAGCAAACCATCAGAAAACCAACAATCATATCAATGAATTTTAACAGAATTGTCTCCTAGAGCTTTTACTTTTTGACAGTAGGCTTAATTTGATTGGAGAAAACTTTAGAAGTCTCAAAAGAGATATGAATGAATTGAAGGTCAGTCAAGAAATGGAAGATCTTAATAACTGATGGATTAAGCTTAATGAAGACTTGATCAAATGCAAGAATGAATTCCAGGAAGCATCAAGAAAATCAGTACTTGAACCAAAATTGTACCTCAAAAAACAGATGGACACAATGCAAAATAACAACAGAAACCAAAAATCAAATAGAATTTATAAAAGCTTCTCTAGAACTCCTTACCAACAGAGTTACTCATGTGAAAGACAGAACCTCTGACCTGTAAGACAAGACAGAAGAAATTGATATAGAGTCCAAAACCATTGCTAATTTCAAAATCTCAAGTGAACAGAATGTGAGGTAATGGTGGGATACCTTTAAATGACCAAACATCCAGATCATGGGTATACCAGAAGGAGAGGAAATCCAGACACGAGGCATAGAGAACATACTCAGCAAAATTACTGAAGAAAAAATTTCCAGTATCTCAAAAGAGAGGCCCATCTAGATACAAGACACCCATAGAACAGCAAACAGACAGGACCACAGAAGAAACTTTCCAAGGCACATCATATTTAAAACTGTTAACAATGAAAATAAAGAGAGTGTGCCAAAAGCAGCAAGAGAGAAACAACTCACTACATTCAATGTAATTCCATCAGAATTATCTCATATTTCTCAATAGAAATCCTGAAAGCCAGAAGGACCTGAAATGGAACAATTCAAAGTCTAAAAATCTATGGCTTCCAACCCAAAGTACTTTACCCAGCAAAAGTATCCCTCATACATGGTGAAAGAAAAACTTTCCATGAAAAAAGTCAACTCTGATTATATGACCACAAAGACAAACCTACAGTGAGTGTACTTCAAGGAATATTCCACACAGAAGAGTCAAACAACCAATCTCAAGAGCTAACAAGATCACAATAACCAAAAATAGACCAGGCTCAAAAAAGTACAAAACACAAAGAACCACCAAACCCCATAAAGTACCTCATCATGGCAGGGAATAATTAGAACATCACAGTAATAAAATTTAAATATTAATGGTCTTAACTCACCCATCAAAAGACACAGGTTATGAGGGTAGTTCAAAAGAGCTAGACTCTTCCATCTGCTGTCTTCAAGAAACCCACCTCACTATTAAAGATGGACACCTCCTCAGGGTAAAAGGATGAAAAATGATATTCTAAACACATGGAAATAAAAACAAGTGGGTGTTGCTATATTGATATTTGATAAAATAGACTTCAAACCAAAAGTAATCAAAAGCAGCAAAGAAGGCCACTTGTTACTCATCAAGGGAATGATCCAAATTGAAAACCTCATAATCATAAAACCATATGTGCCAAACACAGGGGCACCACAGTTTATAAACCAAAATCTAATTGACAAAAAAAACAGAAATAAATACCAATACCATCATATTTAGAGACTTAATACTCCACTCTCATCAATAGACAGATCATCCAAGTAGAAAATCAACAGAGAAATAATAGAGTTCAGCCATACTATGAATCAACTAGATCTAATGGACATCTATAAACTTTCCACCCCAACTCTACAGAATACACATTCTTCTCAGCAGCACATGGAGGCTTCTCCAAAATAGACCAGGTATTAGGACATAAAACATGTCTATATGAATTCAAGAAATTGCAGTAACTTTCTGCATCATATCAGATCACAGTACTTTAAAGTGAAAAATCAACAAGAGACTCATACAGAACTCCACCATCTCCTGGAGACTAAACAACACACTTTTAAACAAAGAATTGGTTGTAAAAAAAAAATCAAAAAAATAAAATTTAAAATTCCTAGAATTGAATAATAATGAAAACACAACCTACCAAAACTTACGGGAAACAAATGGAAAATGCATAGTGATAAGTGCCTTCATAACAAAGACAGAGAGATCCCAAATGAATAACCTAACAGTCCATGTAAAGGCACTGGAAAGACGAAAAGAATACAACCCTAAGAGCTCTAGACAAAAAGAAATAATCAAAATCAGAGCAGAAATTAATGATTTGGAAACTAAGAAAACAATTTTAAAAGTCAGTGAAACAAAGAGATGGTTCTTTGATAAAATAAACAAGATTGCTAAAACACTGGCCAATTTGATCAAGAAAAGAAAAGAAGTTTCAAGTTAACAAAATCAGGAAAGAAAAAGGAGAAGTCACAACAGACATCAATGAAATTGGAAGAATCATCAGGGTATACTTCCAAAATCTCTATTCAACAAAATTAGATAATCTGGAAGAAATGGATGAATTCTTAGACACATATCACCTACCAAAACTACACTCAAAGCAGGTTAATCTCAAAAAAAAAAAAAAAAACAAAAAAAAACTATCACATCCAGTCATATCTATGGAGTTTGAAAAGTTAATTCAAAACCTCCCTAGAAAGAAAAGTCCAGGACCAGATTGCTTCTCAGCCAAGTTCTATCAAACCATTATTGAAGAACTGAAAACATTTTTTCTCAAACTGTTTCACATAACTGGAGACCAGGGAATCCTCTCCAACCACCCTAATACCAAAACCAGACAGAGATACACCAAGAAAATAAAACCATTAGCCTATATTCCTGATGAATTTAGATGTAAAGATCTAAACAAAATTCTTTCAAGCCAAATTCAACAACAACAACACATCAAAAGCATTATCCACCCTGAACAAGTAGGCTTCATCCCAGGGATACAGAGATGGTTCAACATAATGAAATCAGCCAATGCAATACACCCCATTAATAAACTTAACTATAAGAACCATTTGATAACCTCAATTGATGCAGAGAAGGATTTTCACAAAATACAACACCACTTCATGATCAAAACACTGGAAAGAATAGGCATGGAGGATTTATATCTCAACACAATAAAGCCTATATATAAAGCACCCAATGTCCAAATAATATTTAATGTGGAAGGGCTCAAGGACTTCCCATAGAGATTGCAAACAAGACAGGTATGCCCATTCTCACCCTGCTCTCCAATATAGTACTAGAAGTACTAGCCCTAGAAATAATATAGGACAAAAAAAAATATTAAAGGGATTCAAACTGGAAAGGAAGAAATAAAATCATCCCTACTTTCAAATGACATGATCCTATATATAAGTGACCTGACAGTCTCCATCTCAAAACTTCTAAAGGCATTTAATTCCTTCAGTAAAGTGGCAGGAGACAAAATCAATACAAAAAAAAGTCAATAGCTTTTATATATACAAAGGACACATATACAGAGAACGATATCAGTAAGGCTGTCCCATTTTCAATAACAACAAAAAATTAAATACTTTGGAATAACATTAGCCAAGGATGTGAAAGGCCTATATAATGAAAACATAAAAAATTAAAGAAAGAAATCAAGGAGGACTTGAGAAGATGGAAAGACCTCCCATGCTCCTGAATAGGTAGAAATAACATTGTACAAATGGCAATTCTACCAAAGGTAATATACATATTTAATACAGTAAAATAAAAATAAGAGCATCATTCTTCATAAAGATTAAAAAAATATCTTAAAATTCATGTGGAATGGCATCAAGCCACAGATATCCAAACATATCCTCTGGGTAAAAAAAAACATCACCTCTGAAGGTATCACCATACCCAATCTAAGGATATATTATAAAGTCATAGTAACAAAAACAGCATGGCACTGGCATAAGGACAGAAATACAGACCAGTGGAATAGAACTGAATACTCAGACCTTAAGTCAAGTAACAAAGTAGACAAAGGTGTCAGTACTGTACACTAGTGAAACGACAGCATCTTCAACAAATGGTGTTGGACAAATTGGATAAACGTATGTAGAAAAATGAAACTAGACCCACTCATTTCTCCATACACAAAAATCAAGTTCAAATGGATTAAAGACTTCAATATAATATCTGAAACTCTTCTACTGCAAGAAAAAAAAAAAAAGTAGGAGGCACTCTCCACAATATAGGAGTAAGTAGAGATTTCCTGAAAAAAATCCCCAGTAGCCCAGGAAATTAAGTAATCATTCAACCAATAGGATCTCATGAAGCTAAAAAGCTTTTGCACATACAGTCACACCATAATCAAAGCTGATAGATTAATCACTGAGTGGGAGAAAAAATCTTTTCCAGCTATACTACTGATAAATGCCTAATATCTAAAATCTACAAAGAACTCAACAAAAAAACTAAATAATAAAATATCAAGAAACCCACTCTAAAAGTGGGCCAGATAACTGAATAGAGAGTTCTCAGAGGAAGAATTACAAATGGCTAACATACACTTAAGAATATGTTCAACATGTATAATCATTAGGGAAATGCAAATTAAAACAACCAGGATATTTCACCATAATCTTGTAAGGATGGCAATCATTAAAATATCTAACAATAGCTGGGCATGGTGGTGCACACTTTTAATCTGAATACTTGAGAGGCAGAGGTAGAAGGATTGCCATGAGTTTGAGGCCACCCTGAGACTACATAGTGAATTTCAGGTTAGCTTGGGCAAGAGCAAGACCCTACCTCAATGAAACAAACAAACAAAAAAATCTAACAAGGACAAAGGATGAATTTTGGTGAGGATGTGGGGAAAGAGGAACCCTCATCCACTGTTGGTGGGAATGTGAGCTTGTACAACCACTATGGAATTCAATATGAAAGGTCCTGAAAAGGATAAACATGGACCTATCCACAGACTCAGTTACTCCCTTACTGGGCATTTACCCTAAATGCTCCATACATCAACACAGAGACATTTGTTCAAACATGTTTATAGCTGCTCAATTCATTGTAGCTAAGAACTGGAATCAATTCAGATGCCATCATCGGATGAAGGGCTAATGAAGTCTTGGAATTCTACTCAGTAGCAAGAAAAAAATGATGCAATGACATTTGTATAAAAATTAACAGACTTGGAATGGCTCATACTCAGCAAACTTACACAATCACAGGCAAACACCACATGATGTCACATATCTTCATTTCCTAACCTGAACCTGTTCGAGTTGCTATCATAACTGATAGGCAACTCTATACTCAGAGAATATGGATGGAAGGGCTTGCGAGTAGGGGAGGGGAAGGGGGAAAAACACATACAAAATTAAATCCAAATTGAAGTTATAACAGAGAAACCTTTATAGTTATTGATAGCCTAAAAGATTTAACAGTTGTGGTGGTTTGATCAGCTATCCCCCATAAAGTTCTAGGTTCCCAGCTGATGGAGATTTGGGAATTAACACCTCCTGGAGGGACTGTATTGTTGGGGGCAGACTTATGTGTGTTATAGCCAGTTCCCTCTTGCCAGGGTTTGGCCCACTCTTCTGTTGCTATTGTCCACCTGATGTTGGCCAGGGGGTGATGTCCACACCCTGCTCATGCCATTGTTTTCCCCCCACCATTGTGGAGCTTTCCCTCAAGTCTGTAAGCCAAAATAAACCTCTTTTTCCCAGAAGCTGCTCTCAGTTGGGTGATTTCTACCAGCAATGAGCACCTGACGGCAACAACCCTCAAAAGGAGTAAGGAGGGAGCACCTGGAAAGTAGGGCTCTGGTGAGGGTGGGATAAAGCCTAAACTTAAAAGAAAATTTCTTTTTTCTACCTCTGACCTAGAACTGCCAGTACCAGAGATTGTTTGCTACTCACACTGTGCTGTTAATGCAAACACCAGTGCAGTAGTAGCACACAACCTCAGTGGGTAACCAATAGCTTTTTGGTTGGCTAAAAAGTCTGCTCAGTGTAAAGGAGCCCAAATCTGGAATTGGGAACCAGATTAGAATCCTATGAAATCCTAGATTATGTTCTCCAGTGTCAAGCTCTCACTAGTTTGGTTAAAAGAGGATTACATACATGATATTCTTCCTAAATTAATAATCCTTAGCCCATTTAAACTATGCTGACTTCACTCTCCATTGGAGAATCTGTTCCTCTTTTTCAGAAGTTAGCAAGATCAGAGCAGATAAACTACCCCTTGCACTTTAGCCAACCACAGCTGAATCCATACAGGAATGAAGAGATGAGCAAGAGTGCCGCTTCCATGCTGTTCCTGATAATAATTGCCAGGGAGTGGGAGACACACCCTGAAGATATTCAACACCTACAAAAATAGATATCCAGAGGCTTCTAAGAACTCATCACAGATGTAGACTTAAAATTCACCCACCACAGCTCAAGGAATTTTTCAGAAGAGGGGGTAGAAAGATTGTAAGAGTCACAAGTTGAGACATCATGCCCAGAGACATCCCCTGCACCAATAAGTGACTACTGCTCCCACAATGAATAAACTACAACCCCATGGGGAATACCTGCAACCCACTGAGGAGCATCCCCAATGGAATGAAGGCATGGACAAGGGAAAAGAGGGTACTGACACATGATGTATCCAAATGAAACATCTTTTAATAATAATAATAATAATAATAATAATAATAATAAACACTTAAAAATCAATAACTAACTAAACAAAAGCATCTACCTTCACTGAGCTTATTATATTCTTATGAAGATAAATATAAAATAATAATTAAATTTGACAAATATATAAATGTTACAGTATAGAAAAAAATTTGTCAGTGCTATGAAAAAAATAGGACATGAACAATGTTGCACAAATTTTTTCATAATTAAAAGTAACATTTTCTTATTTTGTTTTCATTTTTCATTTTTATTTATTTATTTGAGAGTGACAGAGAGAGAACGAGGCAGATAGAGTGAGAGAATTGCAGGCCAGGGCCTCCAGCCACTGCAAATGAACTCCAGATGCATGTGCCCCCTTGTGCATCTGGCTAATGTGGGTCCTGGGGAATCGAGCCTCGAACCAGGGTCCTTAGGCTTCACAGGCAAGCACTTAACCACTAAGCCATTCCTTCAGCCCCATTTTCTTATTTTTTAAACTCATAATTAATGTCTGTTTTCAGTAAAAATAATGCCATCTGTAAGAGCCTCCCCAGTACTGGCATGTTACTGGAAGAGATTACTGCACTTCTTCAGGATGGTTGCCCATAAATCTATTACATTTTTGGTATGTTCCATTTTACTCTGGGAGTAGTTGTCGTCGTCTTTTTTGTGGACTTTAAAAATATTTTTCTATTATCTAGAAACCTTGTTATATGGACAAATCATGTGCTGGTCCGATTTCCCTCCTCCCTGCCCCCAATCCACTGAGGGCCTTCTTCAGGGGCTTCCAGGGATTTTTAATTTTATCAGGCTGTTGTAGGTTTTTGTCTCTTAGGGTGTTTCTACTTGACTCTTAATTTGGAGACTATTCTTTTTAATTGTATGATGTATTAACTCAGAGATATTTGTGTCTATCATTATTTATTGTATTTCCTCCATTTAAAGTTTTTTTTTCCAACCAGGCAATTCATGTTTAGCTTTATATTTCCATGTGTGACATTAGTTTCTCCTTTTACTATATGTTCTGAAAGTCACACAGTTAACATTTACAAAATCCTGATTCGATATTCTGTCCCACGTGGCTCCCACATAACTTTTGGAAGTATTTTCTGCAATTATATCCATATTTTAAAATTAAATTGTTCATTCTCTTACTGGTTTTGTTATACTTTAGGTTATTTGTATTAGTTGAACAGTCATAAATAAACTGTTCCAAAGCTTTACATTTTTAAAGTGCTTCAATTTTCTTTTCTTACTTTTTAGTTTTTACCCCCTTAGGTTCTAATTTTGTCTACATTTTATTTTTATATATCTTTAATTTGTTATATTCTCATGCTTTATGATATTATGTCATTTATCTATCACTGTAAATGGAGAAAAGGATTAATGAGCTTTGATGCAGTGTGTTTCCTTGGTGTAAAATTCCACTTCTTAAGAGCGCTGTATAATGTCTCTTTCCTAGATAATGAACACTAAATATAAAAGACTCATTTCCTCATGACCTGATGCAGAAGTGACCGATAATTAGGGGAAATCTCTGTCAGTGGAAATATATCCAGAGATAATAAAATTAACAAGCTAGAATTCTAAAATACTACTATAAGTATGGTCAATATGTTCATAGATGAAAAGGAAAACAAACATAATGAGAAAGGAAATTGAAATATAAAACAAATTCCAGATGGAACTTGTAAGGCAGTAAAATATAAATGAAATGAAAGTATCCTTGGATGAATTTAACTGTAACTTGGACCTTACCAAAAAAAAAAAAAAAAAAAAATCAGGCTGTATAATACAAAAAATAAAAATAACAAACTCAAGTGACTTACACTTGAGCAAAAAAGACCAAAAATAAATGAGCAAAGAAGTATTTTGCACCTCAGATAAAAAATACAGACATAAAAATATTTGAAGGAATAATTGTCAAATTATTTTCTTCATATGAGGAAAACTACAAATATCTGAGACTCAAGTAACCCTCAGCAAGATATAGGCAGTCAGGATAAATTTTAATCAACTCCTGTCAACCAATGTTGAAGAGAAAACCTTGGTACAAGGGATTAAGTGAACATTTGGCATAGTGAGAAAAAATATAAAGATAATTCATGATTTGAGGTACCTATATTTAATTAATTTATGAGAGAGAGGTAGACATATATTGATATATAGAGAGATAGATAGATGTCAGGTGATACAGAGAGAGATGCTCGGGCCTCCAGCCACTGCAAACAAACCCCAAATGCATGTACTATCTTATGCATCTGGCTTATGTGGGTCCTGGGGTTAAGAACCTGGGTACTTTGGATTTGTAGGCAAATTCCTTAAGCCATCTCTTCAGCCCCTATATATATTTTATACTTAAAATTGTTCTTTCATTTGACTTCTGATGATTTCAGGAGCACAGCTATATTTTAAAACCTCTCCATAGCATTTTAAGTAATAGTCTTCAATTAAATAAAAGTAAATTGGGCTGGAGATATTGCTTAGTGGTTAAGGCTCTTGATTGCAAAGCTTGAGAACTCAGGTTCCAATATCCAGGTTCCCGGTAGCCGAATGCACTGACCCAAGTGTGCAATGTCACATATGAGCCACAAGGAGGTCCATATATCCTGAGTTTATTCACAGCGGCTGAAGGCTCTGGCATGCCCATTTTCTCTCTGCTGGCTTGCATGCTGTGCTCTCTATCAGAAATAAAAAAAGAAATAAATGTAAATTAATGTGCAGTTTATCAAATCCATTGCATTGCATGAGAAGAGCTAAGCATTAGAAAAAGAGAGAAATTGCTCAAAATATGATTACTATTGGCTTCTTGCCTTATCTTTTTTCAACGTGTTGTCACTTGAGACAAATATGATATTTAAAGAACCAGGTTACTATTTCTAATTGGGATTCATGGAGAATATGCATGATAAAAGTAAGTAGTGCTGGAGAGATGGCTTGCCTACCAAGTTTAAGGACTCAGAATATGATTTTTTCCATCCACATGTTTTGAAATAATAAATGATTATATATGAAAATGTCATGTTTATCATCTACTCCAGTATCAACAAATATTTCTTTTAAGTGCAGAAAGTATTTAGACCCATGGGTCTGCATTTTGTAATTATGAAACTTTGGTGATGCAGTGTAAATGCAGCTGCAAATAATGCAAAACCAAAGGAGAATAATGATACCCCTCAAAAAAACATTTAAAAATTATCAAAAAGGAAATTAGCATTGTTCCTGAGCTGGTCCAACATTCCCATTTCTCAAGTGAGGAAATAAGTAACAGGATAGTGAAATGATTGCCCATCATTGGATACTACTTATATGAATCTGGAAAAAGAATTCAGGTGTTTTGAACTCCAGCCAAGCACAGTTGTCAAGATGAGATGTCAAAATTTATGTTAAAGGAGCTCACAATGGATATACACATATGTATATATATACACACACACAATAGAAAAGGAAGAAGGAGTGATGGTGGCCAATAGCTAGCAAAAGCAGAATTTAGCAACACTAAACAAATGTAATATAACTATGCCAGCTTGAAAGCCATTGTCCTTGAGTGGCAGCCCTTTTGGAGAGATGCTGTAACTTGTCTCCAGAGATGCATATGGATACTAACTTTTTCACATTGGCTTAATTGGTATTATTTTGGGAAGTACTAATTTGTTCTGCACACTAAACTGTGAGAGTGAATATCTCCTCCAGGGCTTCCACGGCTGCCAATAGACTAATCCTAAGCAAGTAGAGGAGCAAAGATTTTCTCAGAATAAATGTACAGATTAAATTCCCTTTAGCTGTAGATGCCATGAGGAACACCCACACCCACACACACACACAAATGTGTTTGACAGCTAAATATACCAGAGCTCATGATGAAGAGATTTTGGATCAAATGGTTATTGATAGCAAATCATAAAGGAGAGATAATAATTTGAAAGTGGGGACTAATATGTACAGTGATTGTGCAGGTCATGTGATTTGAACAAGTTTGATACTAAGTGGCTTATGTCTTATTTATCCAACGTCTATACACAGAAATATTTATCAGTAACACTTCCCATTTTCTCTAGAACATACTGGGGAAAACCATGCCACATAAGTGAAATGGGTTTCCTTTGAAATATTATACTTACTGCATTTTGGATGAATGACTGATATCAGTTATATCATATATAGGCTTGCCATGTCAGAAAACTAACAAACTTAAAATTAGTTTTCTTTTCAGCAAATACAGGCAGTTTGGTACTGGTGTTTAGGCTTATCCATGATCTACCCCCTCCCAATGGACCCTCCTTGTTGAGGTAAATGGGTTGTGCATTGTGGAGTTAGCCCACAGTTATGGGTAAGATAAATGTCTCTGCATATCATGAACCAACATGTAACTCTGACATTCTTTCCACCCCCTCTTCTGCAAAACTTCCCTGAGCCATGTTGGGTTCATATTTAGTCTGCTTCAGTGATGAGGTGTTGGGGGCCTCTCAGGCTCTGGCTCTCTGATTTGGTAGGAGTTGTTTTTTTTTTTTTTTTTTTTTTTTTTTTTTTTTTTTTTCTGTGTTGGTCTCCTTCCCCTTTGTGTTGATATCCGGTTCATCAGCAAAACAGCACCCTTGCTTGTTTCACCAATTTTCCTTAGTTTCAGTTGGGCCCCTTTTGAGGTATGTTGGGGCAGCTCTCTCCTTAGGATCTGCATCTATCTGAAAAAGAGAAGCAGATTCTCCAACGGAGAGTAAGTTAGCACCTGGAAAATTGAGATAACAATTACTTTTTTGATAGAGAGTATAATAGGTGTAGGCACTCTTGTACCCCATGATTGATGGTAGCTTGATATTGGAGAGTGGGGTTATGTTTGGGTATGGTTCTGACTTGTTTCCCAGCTCCAGCTATGGGTCTCATACCACTGAGGGGATCAGTTAGCCAAATCAAGAGCAGTGGGTTCCCAACCATGGCTGTGTGCCACTATTGCACTTGTGTTGGCATCACATCAGGTTATTAGTTGCTAATTAGACCATGAGTTGCTTGGACAGAAGTTGGCCATTTCCCCCAGTGGCCCATGTAGCACCTTCAGGCACTAGACACGCTGACTGTCTGGGGACTGACTGTCTCCTGGCTTACAGCCATGCCATTCCATTTTACGTGTCAGCTGCGTATGGAGTCTTCAGCAATAGGGTCTTGCCACTGACCCTTGGTGTGTCATCAAGTACTCTGACAGAAGTCTGTCATTCTTTTAGGAAACATTGCAGGTTTCTCTGATCAAAAGCTCATTGTGGATGATAGCCCCAAGCTGGTAGTGGGGGTTATAGGTCAGTGCCCACTAAGAAATTAAGGAAAAACATAACTACTATACAGGAGAGGGAGAGGGGAGGGAGGAGAAAGAGGCAATTCCAATTAAAATAACTACAGTGTTCTTCACAGAGATAGAAAAAATGATCTCAAATTTCATATGGAAAAACAGAAGGCCTTGCATATCCAAACATATCCTCAGCAAAAGAAATACCTCTGTTGGCATCACCATACCTGATCTAAAGCTCTACTACAAAGCCATAGTAATAAAAACAGCATGGTACTGGCATAAAAACAGGAGTATAGACCAATGGAATAGACTTGAGGACCCGGATTTTGGGTCAAGAAACTATAGCTACTTGATATTCAACAAAGGCCTGAACAATATAGGCTGGAAAAAAGATAGCATCTTCAACAAATGGTGCTGGACAAACTGGATAACCACATGCAGAAAACTAAAACTTGATCCACACATTTCACCATGCACTACACTCAACTCCAAATGGATCAAAGACATCAACATAAGACCAGAAACTCGAATACTACTGGAAGAAAATTTAGGAAGTACTTTCCATGATATAGGAATGGATAAAGACTTCCTGAACAAAACCCCAGTGGCTCAAGTTCTTAAACAGTCACTCAACCAATGGGATCATATGAAGCTGAAGAGTTTCTTTACAGACAAGCATATAATAGGCAAAGCCAATAGAATACCCACAGAATGGGAGAAAATATTTGCGGGTTATCCAACTGATAGAGGCCTAATCTCTAGAATCTACAAAAACTTAAAATTCTAAACAATAAGAAGACAAATAACCCACTCACAAAATGGGGCACAGAGTTGAACAGGCAGTTCACAGAGAAAGATATAGAAATGGCAAACACACACTTAAGAAAATGTTCATCATCCCTAATCATCAGAGAAATGCAAATTAAAACAACGATGAGATTCCACATTACTCCAATAAGGATAGCCAACATCAAAAAATCAAATGAAAATAAATGCTGGCAAGGATGTGGAGAAGCAGGAACACTCATTCATTGTTGGTGGGAATGTAGGATGGTACAACCACTTTGGAAAGCAATATGAAGACTCCTGAAAAAGCTGACTATAGAAATACCAACAGACCCAGTTATACCCTTACTGCGCATCTACCCTAAAACCTTCAAACCACAGGCCAGAGATATTTGCTCAACCATGTTTGTAGCAGCTCAATTCGTAATAGCTAAAAGCTGGAATCAACCCAGATGTGCATCATTAGAATAATGGATAACTAAGATGTGGTATATCTACACAATGGAATTCTATACAGCAGTAAGAAAAAAACGACACAAAGAAATTTGAGGAAAAATGGTTGAACCTGGAACTGATCATTCTCAGTGAACTTACCCAATCACAGAAAAAAAATTGCCACATAGTCTCACTCATCTACAATACCTAACCTGAATCTACCCAAGATACCTTACATACCCAGCAAGCACCTCATGGACTAGACAATAGGATGGATGGGGAGGAAGGGGAGGGCATTGAAGGGGTGGGAAACACTAATCTGGACCCAAATGGCAATGGTACCATAAAATTCTACTTCCTAAAAGGCAGACCAAATGGCTGAATCTTCACTAGGACCTTACAGGAAACACCTGAACCACAAGACACTGGAGAGGGTAGGATCAAGACTAACCTAAACTTAAAATTTTGAAAATATAAATAATTTATTCCGTAACTTAATGAAGCAAGTATTATAAAATGGCCACAAGTTCAGTTTCACATATTAAAATTGAGATAAGCCATAAATGTACCATGTCACTATTTAGGAAAGGTAACCTCAAACTGTTATGCTCCTTATAGTACCATTAGACATATGTTTAACAATTTTACTAGTCATTACAGAACTTAGATAGTTTATCTTGAAAAATTATTTTTTAAAATGTATCTTTCCAAAAAAAAGTCAGTATTTTGTTTGCTCTCAACATGGGTTTAGTTACTGAAAAAGACATGGACAATATTTCCCACAACCTCAGGGCCTTCTTAATTGTTATTGTCTATAATAATGTTTTTTTTCTCAAATATGAATTTAGTATAAAGTTTCATCCCACTTATAAGCATTTTATCTCTCCTTATCATCTTCTTTTATGCTAAACTGATCCATTTCCTTTGAATAAGAAAGTCCCTATGACCAATTAGTTTTTTTTTAAACTTATAAAATTTTTTTATTAGTTTTCTATTCAGTAAATACAGGCAGTTTGGTAGCATTATTAGGCTCATCCGTGACCTACCCCCTCCTCATTGACCCCTCCTTGTAGAGGTATATGGGTCGTGCATTCTGGAGTTAGCCCACAGTTATTGATATGATAAATGTCTCTGCATATCATGATGCAACATGTGGTTCTGACATTCTTTCTGCCCCCTCTTTTGCAAAATTTCCCTGTGGGGTTCATTTTTGGTCTGCTTCAGTGATGAGGTGTTGGGGCCCTCTCAGGCTCTGGCTCTCTGATTTGGTAGGAGTTGATTTTTCTCTGTGTTGGTCTCCTTCCCCCTTGTGCTGGTATCTGGTTCATCAGGAAAACAGCACCCTTGCTTGTTTTTCCAATTTTCCTTAGTTTCAGTCAGGGCCCTTTTGAAGTATGATGGGTGTCAGTCTCCTTAGGATCTACATCTATCTGAAAGAGAGAAGCAGATTCTCCAATGGAGAGTAAGTTAGCACCAGGACAAATGAGATAAGCCTTACCTCTTTTACAGAGAGTTTAATAGGTGTAGGCCCTTTTGTAGCCCATGATTGATGGTAAATTGATATTGGAGAGTGGGCTTATGTTTGCATATGGTTCTGACTTGTTTCCCAGCTCTAGCTATGGGTCCCATACCACTGAGGGGATCAGTTAGCCAAATCAAGAGCAGTTGGTTCCCCACCATGGCTGTGTGCCACTATTGCATTTGTATGGGCATCACAACAGGTTATTTGTTGCTAAGCAGGTTAGACCATGAGTTGCTTGGACAGATATTGGTCATTTCCCCCTGTCGCCCATGTAGCACCTTCTGGCACTAGACCTGCTGACTGTCTGGGGACTCTCTCCTGGATTCCAGCCATGGCATTCCATTTTACATGTCAGCTGCATATGGAGTCTTCAGCAATAGGATCTTACCACTAACTTTTGGTGGGTCATCAAGTACTCTGACAGAAATCTGTCACTCTTTTCGGAAACATTGTAGGTTTCTCTGATCAAAAGCTCATTGTGGATGGTAACCCCATGCTGGTACTGGGAGTTACAGGTCAGTGCCCACTAAGAAAATAAGGAAAAGATAACTAATATACAAGAGTTAGGGAGGGGAGAGAGAGGAGGGGAGAGAGAGGGAGAGGGAGAGGGAGGGAGGGAAGGAGGGGGAGGGGGAGAGGGAGAGGGAGAGGGAGAGGGAGGGGGAGGGAGGGAAGATGTAGAAGATTTAGTTTAGACTTAATCCTACCCTTTGCAGTAGCTTGTGGTTCAGGTGTTTCCTCTAAGGGCCTGGTGAAAGTTCAGCCATTTGTTCTGCCTTTTAGGAAGTAGAGTTTTATGGTAACATTGCCATTTGGGTCTAGATTAGTGTTTCCCACCCCTTCGGTGCCCTCCCCTCCCTCCCCATCCTTCTAGTGTCTAGTCCATGAGATGCTTAAAAAAAAAAAAATCACCACATAGTCTCACTCATCTACCAACACCTAACCTGAATCTACCCAAGATACAAATTAGCTTTATAAAGCCACAGTTGGATAAACCAGCAGAAAACTGCACACTCAAGTGACAAAAGCTAAGATGAGGCCATCATCAAAGAGCTTGAAATTTTGAATATAAACCTGATGTAATTACTGCTGCAGGAATAATATTTTTATAGCACTGCAATACCCTTACATTTGGTACGATAGTAAACAGTAAATGGGATATCTGAATATTTGCATGATGGATGTGAAGAATTATGTGTAGGACTTTCTTCACTATTTAAATCATATCAGTCTCAAAATTAAACAGCACTGGACTTGACATGTCAAGATTTAACATTTGTTTCTATTCTCTCCTCCCTACTAAGCACAGCTCTAGACCATGGAAATAAGTCAGCAAACTGTGTGCCCCAAATTATGTAGAAAACTCAACATCACAGCATCTTACCTTCCCCCACACTACCAAAATGGAGGTGGGAATAACCTAAAAACAGAAAGCAACCCATATGCATCCATGCCTCTTCTCAGATGAAATTGGAGGAGCTCTGAGAAGACAGGATAAGACTGAGGCTGCAGAAATGGGACTTAGTAAGGGAACACACCACAAGGAAGCCATCCATGCTCTCCTTCCCAATAGACTCCAGATGCCGGAGCAGGACCTGAGGAGTTGGGCACAACAAGCAGTATCATCTGGGAATGCCCTGTTCTTCACTTCTCTTTTTTTGTTAGGAATAGCTAAGTCAACTGGTCTTTTTGAGAAGGACCCAATCAGACTAATGCTCCAGGCTTATACCCAAGAGTCATTAGGGCTGGTGGGTAAATTCAGAAAACAACCAAACTCAGAAGTCTCTTTCTCACTGCAGAAACATAAATACTCTCTCCTGCTGTGATAGCCTGATTATTTATGTTTCTGTGAAATTCATAGTGATGGTTAATTTCCATTTTACAGTTTAGTATTATTTTGGGAGTTGTTAGTCTTTTTTGCATAAGATCAGAAATAGAACTCATTTCTCTTTTTCTTTTTCTTTAATTCTTGGTCTTTCCCCTCCATTGAATTTCTTTCATTAAATTTGAATGGATTTTTTTTGGGGGGGTGGGGGGCTTCTACCATCAAGGGCCCTTCAGGCAGCTGCTTTCTTTAAAACAGTGAGCAAAACTCATCTGATACCTTTGTGGTATGAATACATAATATACCACCCCCCACACACCTGCAAAGGCTCATGTGTTAAAACACTTAGTTAACAAATGTGGTGCTGTTTGGGAAGGTTTTGGAATCTTGAGGAGGAGGAGCCTTGTTGAAGGAAGTGTGTCACTGTCACTGTGGTTGGGTCTTGAGGTTTTATACCATGTTCCCATATCCTGCCTACTAACTGAAATGTAGGAAGCTGGCCTGCTATGTCTTCCTTCCCTACTAAGAAGAACTACACCTCTTCGAAACATGAGTTGAAATAAACCCCTTCTTACCTATGTTGCTTCTGGTCAGACATTTGTTCAGTTCAACAACCACAGAACTAACAAAGATACTAAATTTTCTGTTTCCTTGGTTTGAACAAAAGTAGTAGTGAAATTACTTAAATATTCAGTACCAGTTCCTTATAAAGAACTGCATGAGAAATATTTTTCCCACTGTTGTTGATGGAGATATATATATATCAACTTATGAAAATTCAGATTACCCCTACATTCATCCATGGAAAACCATTAGCCATCTTAGTTGTATTAAGACATTTGATGCTGGCATGGTGGTGCACGCCTTAATCCCAGCACTCAGGAAGCAGAGGTAGGAGGATCGCCAAGAGTTCGAGGCCACCCTGAGACTACATAGTGAATTCCAGGTCAGCCTGAGTCAGAGTGAGACCCTATGTCAAAAAACCAAAAAAAAAAAAAAAAAAAAAAGACATTTGATGACAAATTGCACTTGCATTTCCCTAATCACTGTTGATTTTGAGTACTGCTTCATGCATTTTCTTGTCATTTACATATCTTCCTTGGTAAAGTATCTACTCAGATTTTTTTTTCCATTTTTCTAGCTAGCTTGTTTTAAATTTTATGACTTAGTTTTATAAGACTTCATTTTTTCTTGATACAAGTCTGATCTCAACAGTGTACATATATTTTTCAAAGACTTGCTGCCAGACTGACCATTCACTCAATAAATGGTGTCTTGAGGAGCAGAACATTTTAACTTGTATGAATTATGCATTATATATTTTTTAAATTTTCTAATTATTACTTTCAATGTCATGTCATGCTTCTATTAAAATATTCATGATTTAACTATATTTTGGATATATATTCAGAAAATATGTATGTGTCGTTTTATTTCAAAATCAATATTTCTTTCATTTCAAAAAGGTACCTTTTTTTTATTTTTTATTTTAAAATTTTATTTATTGGTTTGAGAGTGACAGAGAAAGAGGCAGAGAGAGAGAGAGAGAATGGGCGCGCCAGGGCTTCCAGCCACTGCAAACGAACTCCAGATGCGTGCGCCCCCTTGTGCATCTGGCTAACGTGGGACCTGGGGAATCGAGCCTCGAACCGGGGACCTTAGGCTTCACAGGCAAGCGCTTAACCGCTAAGCCATCTCTCTCCAGCCCAAAAATGTACCTTTTTTCTCATTACTCATTTCATCTGTGTATAGAACCTTCAAACTATATTCCATAAATATATGTAAATTTAAAAAAAATAATAATAAATAAATGATGTTAATAATAAAATATACAATTCTTATTTAAGTTTGATGCTTTTGTATGATTTTTCTAGAAAAGTATGAATATTTACAAAAGGTTATTATTTATTTATATTCTAACATGTTTATAGTGACATATAAAGAGAACCATAAGGCTTAAACTTTAAGAAAATATATTCAGGCTGGAGAGATAGCTTAGCAGTTAAGCACTTGCCTGTGAAGCCTTAGGACCCTGGCTCAAGGCTTGATTCCCAGGACCCACGTTAGCCAGATGCATAATAAGGCGCTCATGCATCTGGAGTTCATTTGCAGTGGCTGGAGGCCCTGGCACATCCATTTTCTCTCTCTCTCTCTCTCTCTCTCTCTCTCTCCATACATACATACATACATATATATATATATATATATATATATATATATATATATATATATATATATATATATATATATATACATACCTATTTCTCTCTCTGTTGTTCTCAAATAAATAAATTTAAAAAAAAAACAAAGAAAATATATGCTACCTGTATGCATAGTAGAAACGTTTTCAAAGCTGTTGGTTTAAGATGTTCAAACCCAGAGTCTAGGTATTTCCTTATTCTGTTTTCCATTTTCATGACATCTTAAAAATAACATATACTAGGTATCTAACATTGTAATAGTTTTTGACTAAGGACATGAATTTACTTCATAAAACATGTTTCTACTGCTAACTGTATCCTCATGAACTCTATGTTTCTGTTTAAATTCTAAAGTTAATTAGATAACATTTTGTGACTATGGAGTATGTTTCTGTAGATATTTTATTATAGGTAGTGTGGTGGTTTGACTCATGTGTCCCCATAAACCCAGGTGTTCTGAATACTAGGTTCCCAGCTGATGGAGATTTGGAAATTAATACTTTCTAGAAGCAGTGTATTGTTGGGAGTGGGCTTAAGGGTATTATATCCAGTTTCCCCATGCCAGTGTTTGGCACACTCTCCTGTTGCTGTTGTCCACCTTATGTTGGCCAGAGGGTGATGTCCACCCTCTGCTCATGCCTTCGTTTCCCCCTGCTGTCATGGAGCTTCCCCTTGAGCCTGTAAGCCAAAATAAACCTCTTTTTCCCATTAAAAGTGGTACCTGATTTTTTTCAATACCAATTTTTGAAAAGGGCACTTTTCTACATTGAGTTCACAGGCACCTCTACTTTCAACTGACTATGCAAATTGACTATGTGGCTTTAGTTCTGACTATTGGTATCACTCCACAAATCTCCACTCTTTCACATGTACTCACCCTTCATATGGTAGCCACTTAGTTACTTAAGCACTCCTTTCCAAATTGTAGCTATAATTCTTATATGTTATATAACTTTCTCAACTTTTATTCAGATCTCTCCCTTTCCCCTCTGTGTGTGGTGGGGAGTGGTATAGAGATTGATCCCAAGACCGTATACTCTACATTCCCAACCTTACTATGTACTTTTTAACTCACTGAAATTTAACAGATTTCTTGTGATCAGTGGTTCAATACAATGGTTCTGTGTCAATGGTTTCTATATTATTATATCAAACTGGTATGTTTGGGCTTTTACTTTTTTTGAAACTTTCTGGTATTTGGTGATTCTGACTTGACTACTTTTTCATTCTTGAAAGTGATTGTTGTTTTCTTGACATGTTCTCATTTTCCACTTTTCTAACCCTCTGATTGTTCTTCATCTTTCTCTAGACCTCTCCACATGATCTTGCTATGTCAATGTTTCCCTGTATTTTTCTTTAAGCCTGCTTTCCTACCAAACTCTCTCTCTGGACTTATATCTCTAGTTCAAAATAGACTTTACTAAATAAATTCATCATTTCATATTTGTGTTGGTCTTCTGGGCTATCATTGTACCTTTGTATTTTTGTAAGCAAGAAATTCTATTATGTCATAGTCTGCTTACCTTCTCTCAACTCTTCAATTCATTTTCACCAGTTGCAACCATTTAAACAAAATGGTATCTTTAATGCATCTGACACAATGCTTGAAACACAATGTGAAATAAGTCTTAGTAGGTATCATTTGGATCAACACATATTCATATGTAATTATTATCTCACTAATGTTCTATAACTACCCAATAACACTTATGTAATTATTACCAGCATATGGATATGAAAAAAAAAAACAGTTCTTGAGTAGTGGAAGTTGACAAAAATACAGTCTAGAGTAGCAGCTATCCTAACATCTACAGATTCTCACTACATTCTTACAGTAGTGACTGAAGATTGACCCAAATATTCTGGAGCCAATCAGAATGGAAAGCTGATATTTTTCTTAGTTAAATTCACTGTCACTAGTTCTGTTGCATATAAGATGTGTGCCAGAGAGGATAGAATAGACTTTCACTGAAAGTTACAATAATAAACAAAATAAATTTCTTAACAGCATAATGTAAAAATTTTGCTGTATTCAGCACAAAAATACCAATAGTGTCTACTCTGAAAATTGTTTTCTTCAGGAACTTAGTAATTAATGAACACAGTCCTTAGCCCTACCATCAAAAATTACAGTCAAGTGTTATATAAATGTATATGTATCAAAAGCATGAAGAAATCTAAAAGCATGAAGAAATCTATTGTATAATGCAGCTTCATTTAACTTTTCTGGTGACTGCTTTATGACAGTGACCTACATGGTCTGAAAATGTAATGTGACAAAGAATATATCTGCTTTCAATCCCAAGGACATTCTTGAAAATGAGCTGTAATATTTCAAGAGTTTATCCTTGGGAGTAAAATGTTAATAAATAGATAAATCTCTAACACTTGCCAAGTCATGAGCTTCTATTCAGTAGAGCTAAAGGAAGAATGTAGTATCTTTGGGATCAGGATTACAGTATAAAATTTTTAATGTTGTCACTACTATTGAAATTAGCACAATCCAACAAGTTATTCTTGGTCAAATGCTGATGGATATCACAATAGAAAAAGTTACTAGTATTGGTCAATCTACAATAAATTAGACCAAATAAACCACCAAGAGTAAAGACGTGGTGTGAAATCTGTATTGAAAAGTTTTGTAGAGTGACTTGGACGTCTCAAGTGATTGGCAATTAGCCAACCATTTTAGTCACATGCTCCCTCATGCTAAGGTCAGATAGTAGCAATTATACTCGAAAGAAATATCTCAAACAAGTGAGAAAAGCTTCTCAGGCTAATGCATGGGTTATTAGAAAAAATTATGTAATAAATGTAATTTAGTTTTTTCTGATAACAATTTTATCTTAAATATTGTAGGTAAATATATATTAATATTTAATTTTAAATTTTATGCAATATTATAATTGTACATATTTGGTAATAATGAAAATAATTATTAAATTCGATGTATACCTTGACAAGAACAAGATTCTGTTCCTGCTTTTGATCCAAATAATTTAGGTTAATCGTTATAATAGCAGTAAGTTTGCCTACAAAAGGTTTTATCATAATCTCTTGGCACAATCTTATTTATTTTATTAACTTGAGAGGGAGAGAAAGATAACTGGTGTTTTAAAGATGACAAGTAGATTTAGAATGAGTAAATACTTTACAATTAGATTCATTGTAAATAATGAGATAAAAGTTCAGATCAGGCTGCCAATTCTTAGAAATTCTGCTTGCAATATGGCATTTTCCACAACTAATCCAGTGTTCCATGAAAATAGTAATACTCTCCAGGAACTCTGAAACCATAAGACCTATGGAAAGTTATGAATGCTCAGACAAACCACATCTTACATTTTTTTTGCACTGTGTGTTCATGGCATGTCTCTCTTTCTTTGGAAGATTGTAAATATATGATTGAATTAGTCCTTGAATGGTAGTCATTCATAAATCAAGCCACCACAACTAAAGTCTTCATTTCCCATAATACCACTTTTACCTATTAAGACAAAATACTGAAATCCATTTTGAACCATAATTTTAAAATATGCTCCCCCCAAAATGAGTGAAATAGTGCTCATATATCTCCATTTGAAAGCGTATTAAGGCTGGAGAGATGGCTTAAAGGATAAAGTGCCTGCCAGAAAAGCCTAAGGACTCATGTTCAACTCTCCATGTCCCACATAAGCCAGACACACAATGTAAAGGCAGCACACAAGGTCACACATGCACACAAGGGGACACATGTGTCTGGAGTTCAAGTGCAGCAGCTGGAGGCCTTGGGGTGCCCATTCTCTCTCCCTCTCTCTCTCTTACATTCTTTTACATTAAAACAAAAAGCATGGTAGACCAACCATTTAATATATTTTAGATCTTCATAACCTCAGTTGCTTTAGACCAATTTAAGTTCATATAGGTTAATTCTGATGATATGAATTGTCTTCCTGATAAACCCTATAGCAATAGTGTAAGAATCATGAAACATACTTTCTCATTCTATGGTATTCAATGCATTTTTGAGAGTGTTTGATAGAACATGTCGATTAGAAGTTACCTCTATGAAGATATAGTGAGTGATCTTTTTGTTTGAAGTTAGAGGTTTTCCAATGACTTATTTAGACTAACTTCACCTTTTAAACAAATATTCAACCAACTTTGCTATCTATCTAGTTATCTGACAATTATTTATTCTGTATCAGCAGAGTTCCAGGCACTATCCTTGTACTGGGAAGATAATAAACACAATGCTTATCTTTATTATGAATTGGCACAGTCTGGCATCCATAAACAAAATATTTGGTAATTACCATGAATGACTTTTAAGACTCATCATCTGTTTCTACTACTTTATGCAGTGTCAGTGATATATCCAGTAATATCTATCAATCTATCTATCTATATCTTTATTTTTTATTTAAGGCAGCCAGAAGCTTTGAATAGTGGTATATTATGAACAAAAACTATAACAGAGGCTGGAAAGATGGCTTCATGATGAAAGCACTTGCCGCCAAAGCTAAAGGGCTCAGGTTCAGTTCCTCAGGACCCACATAAAGCTTGGTGCACAAGGTGGCGTATGCATCTGGAGTTTGTTTGTTGTGGCTGAGAAGTCCTGGCATGCCCATTCTCTCTATATCTATATTTTCCTTTGCCTCTCTCTCTCTCCTTCTTAAATAAATTACTTAAATAAATAAAACAGGACAGGGTATAGGACAAACTTAATATCTAAGAATGATCACTAAATTATATGTAATTCCAATAGCTTAATAAAATTTATCTCAAGGACACCTTTACTATATCAAATTATTTAGCTTTGTTTTAGGCCATGTGTAGTTTCATAATCACATACATCATCTTCATATAATGGCAAAAGGTAATGGGGGCAAAACATGCATATTCATCAGCAATAATGATTAGAGCAAAGATTAATCGCTATCAATAATAATTAGTCAAGTTGATAATTAATGACCATAGCTTACCTACTACAGCATTTAAAAAGGCAATTATGTTCTTCATTGCTACATCTCATCTGTATCATCTAGCAAATTACAATTGTAAATGATAATGCATATTGAGGACTTTATTGCTGCATAATTAATTGATGATGTGTTCTCAAGCTGTGAGTCACTGACTTATTTTTATGCAAATGGAATAATGTAAATAAAATACATAATATAAATTTATTGTCATAAATTTATAAGAATAAAATTGAAGCATCCTTTAATATATAAAATGATTTATATAAATATATTTATTAAAATTGAATAGATATATTACCCATCTGGCTAACCAAAATAAGAGTATAAAGAAAATTGAGGTATACATTCTTTTCATAAAAGAAAGTAATGCACAAGGTCTGCAGACTGTGATGTTTGATGGAGGAGGGCACAAAATGATATCAAAATAGAAGGACTTGTTGTAAAGAAAAGACAAATGAGGCAAAGGAAGGAGGTGGGAGGGAGCTAATGGAGATCAGGGTACATAGATACAGAGACTTTCAATTGAAAACATTTTTTTAAAGTCATTACTCTAATAAGCTTATTAAATAATTCAGTGGAAATCATGTATTTGAAATTACATATATTCAGAAATTTGCATAATTGTATACTTTTCCAAGCTGTGCATCAAAAATAATTAGAAAATATAAAACTGTGTGCTGTAAAAATATTTAAACTAGCATTATTCAAAATAAAAACATATTGTATATTCAAAAATCATGTAATACAAATAAACTTCAGGAATGATGAACTGAGTAAGGTCCTTTATGAAGATGCCCTTATATAAAATGATGAAACTATGAGCACAACAACCAAAATCAACTTTTTCACAATTTTAAGCTGAAAATTATTAAAAGCCATAAAGAAATATTGTTTTTGAGTTAGTGTACTTTAGCATGTTTTAGGTGATATCATTATGGCATTTTCAGACATTCTATCTTAGTTAATCTTATCCTCCCTCACTGTCCTATGCCTTTGCTTCTCATCGTATCCTCTCTCTTTTCTATTAATATGTTGCATTCTCCTTTTCCTCACCCCTTTTGTCATCTTTTAATACCTGCTCTTGGTCAACATTCCAGCTTTTTATGTTTTATTCACATATGTCCCCTGACACACACACACACACACACACGCACACACACACACACACACACACACACACACACACTATATATATGATAACAAACAAAGATTTGAATGTAAAAGAACATGAGGTTTAGGGTTTTCTGAGTTTGGATAGCCTAACTTGATATCGTTATTTCTAGATATACATTAAATTTCATGCAAATTTCATAATTCTGTTTTTCATGCCAAGTAAAAATTTCATTCTATATATATATATATATACATGCTCATTACTCACTCTATTAATGCCAATTTAGGTTGGTTTAATTTTCTAGATACAGTGAATTAAACAGCAATGAACATTGATGTGGTAGGTTACGGGGTTCTTTGAGTATATCTCCAGGAGTGGTATAGCTGAGTAGTGTGAATTTCAATTTCTAATATTTTGAGAAACCTCCATATTAATTTCCACACTAGCTGTACCAGTTTGTACTCTCACCAGCAGTCTATAAAGCTTTCTTTCCCCACACTCCAGTCAGCATTTGCTAGCAGTTTCTTAATGATAGCCATTCTGAATGGGGTGAGCTAGTATTTCAAAGTGGTTTTAAGTTGCCTGGATAGTAGCCCCCTTCGGAATTATAGCTGGCAATTTTTATTCCATTCTGTAGGCTGTGTGTTTGCTTTGATGATGGGTTCTTTTGCTCTGTAGAAACTTTTTAATTTCATGCACTCTCACTAGTTAATTCTTAAGGATATTTACTATGCCACTGGCGTAACAAGAAATAAGTCAAACAGGTTTAACCACCTAGTTATTGACAAATGAGCCAAAGATCTTCAGGGGGAAAAAATGACAACATTTTCAACAAATGATGCTAACAAAACTTGATATCAATCTGCATAAGAATTAAATGAGATCCCTATTTTTCCCCTTGTACAAAGATCAATTCAAACTGGATCAAAGAACTTAATTTAAAACCTGAAATGATCAAGCTGCACTTCATAGTGCATAGGAAATAGTGGCATAGGAAAGAACTTTAAGAACAATACACTATGAAGAGAAGGTACTGAATCAGGATAAACATCCTGAACTGGGGCATTTTAACTGATATTAGTCTAGCTCCCGCTCCTTCCCAAGTCTACATAGGGTAGCACAAGCCAGGAGCCTACTTGACAAAGGTTAAGTCTGCTGTTTCCTGGAGCCTTACTAAAAAGCTCTATCATAATATAACAGTCAATATATCTTCTGAAGTTCCAGATCGATGTAAATTCTCTTTTCCCAGGGGATAGATATATGTAACAGGGTGTTTGTGGTCCAGGGGAGTCCTTGAACTCAAAACCCCATGTACATTTCTAATTTTAATCAAATAATTGAATTAAAAGGACTGAGAAGGATAATTATTAAATTATTATATTTATTGAGGGACATACAAGGAAAGGTACCCCGATGTAGGGCCTAGGAAAACCGTGGGGGAAAAAGGGAGAGAGAGAGAGAAAGAGAGAGAGAAAAGAAAGCTTAAAGAGCCTGTGGGGATCTGGAGGAGATAAAGAGAAAATGTGGAGAGTTAAGATTAGGGGGACTCTCCCCTTGTCTCAGCCTGGCTGGGCCAAAGCCAGGCCCAGGGGAGGTAAACTCACCAACATCTGGAAAGTTACCAAGGGGTCAGGCAGTTTCCTCCCCTTACAAATTATTTACAACCTAATAGTGGTGGGCCTTGTCTTCTTGTTCAAATGAACAAGGGACAGCGGGTTGGTTAGGGTTAGGGGCTGTCTCAGGAAGAAGCTATCCATGAAACCAAGTTCTGGGGGCTAGACTTGACCAACCACAATGTTTAAATCATAAACCTCCCTGGACCCAGGGGGTCCAGGTTGTTTGTGGAAAAAAGGGGGTCTAGAGAAAAAGACAATATATAAGAAGTCAGGTCATCCTTGATTTAAAGCAAGTGGAGATATTCCTGTCTCTCTTTCTTTCTTTCTTTCTTTCTTTCTTTCTTTCTTTCTTTCTTTCTTTCTTTCTTTCTTTCTTTATTTCTTTTTTTTTTTTTTTAACTTTCAGGGATCCAGTCACCCTAGCTGCCTACTCCCTTCCATGGTAACTATTTAATTTGTCTTATTTCATTGGGGTATAGCAGCTCCACCCCCCCAGAACATTAGCAAACTGCAGGCACCTCTTTAGTCACTGTGGTGGTTTGAATCAGGTGTCCCCCATAAACATAGGTGTTCTAAATGCTAGGTTCCCAGTTGATGGAGAGTTGGGAATTAGCACCTGTTGAAGTCAGTGTATTGTTGGGAGTGGGCTTATGGGTGTTATAGCCAGTTTCCCCATGCCAGTGCTTGGCACACTCTCCTGTCCCTGTTGTCCACCCGATGTTGGCCAGGAGGTGATGTCCACCCTCTGCACATGGCATCATTTTCCCTTACCATCATGGAGCTTCTCCTGAAGCCTGAAAACCAAAAGAAACTTCTTTTTCCCAGAAGCTGCTCTTGGTTGGGTGATTTCTACCACCAATGTGAACCTGATTGCAACAGTAAAGTGGTACTGAAGAATGGGATTGCTGCTAGACACCTGACTGTTTGGCTTGGGCATTTTGGAGCTAATTTTCAAGAGGAATGTGGAAGGATTTGAAACCTTGGTCTAAGAGATGCCTTACAGTGCTGTAAGTACAGCTTGATGGACTATTCTCATCAGAGTTGAAAGGCCTTAATGCAGTAAGACCTATGGACTGTGAGGTTTGGCTTATGAGGGTGACAAAGAGCTTTGCTTGGACTGGGCTAGCAGTTTGTGTAAGAAGCTTGCTCTTATGCCCATATCCTGAGAAGTTGTATAGGGTTGCTTTGCATAGCAATGAACTGGTGTGAGCAGACAGATATGGAACAGAAAGAAAAATATTTGGGTGAACTTCTGCCCATTCAGCTGCAACTGGGAAATTACAACCTTTGAGATTGGGCCAGCAATGGAACAATAGGAAGAATGTATACTCTTTTTGAAGGGGCCTGAGTGCTCATGAGTGTCCTGTTCTTCAAAGTCTGCTTTATTCCCCCCGATTAACAAATTGGCACCCTACCTGGTATTGTGGAATATAATAAATGCAGGAAAGAGAGGGTCATTGAATTTGCAACATGGTCTTGTGTTTGGAAACGGCCATAGGCAGTGAGAAGCAGGTTTGCTTGTTGCCTGCATTTGCCATGAGGATGAAACCTGGATTACATTGGAGACCCCGTGAGATGCTGGACCGGAGATAGCTGCCAAGGAATCTTCTGGCCCCACTGAAGTTTTCCAGGACTGTGAGTAGCCTAGCTTTAGGGGCGGAATTGGAAGTCCAGCGACTTATTGCTGGTTAGACTTATTGGACTGGAAGATTTGTCACTTACTAGAGTTTTTGGATTTGAAGCTACAGAGTTTGGTGTTTGCCCTGTTTAAATCATGTATTGCTTGAGTATTTCTTTGTTATGCCCAATGCCATCTTTTGCAATGTGAATGTTTATTCTGTGCCATTATGGGTTTGTTGGGGGATTTTTTGGTTATGGCTCAATTAAAAGACCTTGGGCTGTGGGGGTGTATGAACATCATTAAAATTGATAAAAATTATGGGAATTTTCAAAGTTGGACTGAATGATTGTATTTTACATCATGTATCAATATCAGTTTATGGGGGCCAGGGGTAGTATGTGGTGGTTTGATTCAGGTGTCCCCCATTAACTTAGGTGTTTTTGGGGGGGAGGTTGGTTTTTTGAGGTAGGGTCTCACTCTAGCCCAGGCTGACATGGAATTCACTATGTAGTCTCAGGGTGGCCTTGAACTCGCGGCGATCCTCCTACCTCTGCCTCCAAAGTGCTAGGATTAAAGGCGTGTGCCACCACACCCGGCAACTTAGGTGTTTTTAATGCTAGGTTCCCAGCTGATGGAGATTTGGGAATTAGCACCTTGTGGAGTCAGTGTATTGTTGGGAATAGGCTTATGGGAAATATAGCCAGTTTCCCCATGTCAGTGTTTGGCACACACTCCTGCTGCTATGTTCCACCTTATGTAGGCCAGGGGGTGATGTCCACCCCCTGCTCATGTTGTCATTGTCCCTGCCATCATGGAACTTCCCCCATGAGCCTGTAAGCCAAATAAACCTATTTTTTCTCACAAGCTGCTCTTGGTTGGGTGATCTGTACCAGCAATGTGGAATTGACTGCAACAGTCATCTTATTCTAAGGCTTATCTGGAGTCAACAAATTAGGATTGGATTTACAAACAAATCCTAGAAAACTAGTTGACAGCAGAGAAACTTATATCCTCCAATTTATAGAGATGTAACTATGGCTGAGGAGCAAGGCAGTCTTTTTTGTAGGTAGACAGCTAGAGACTAGTCTGCACCAACAGGGATGCCACCTTGCGCTGACAACAGTAGAACTCCAGGTTGTTTCAGTTTCATCCATGATGGCCATAGCAGCAGCTTTCTTGTTCTTCCTGGTCCTTTCTCAACTTTTTGAAGGCCTTAGCACCTGTAGACAGTTCTTTCTTGAGTCAGGGCTCCTCCTGGACCCAATAATAAATCCACATATATATTTGGACTTGGCAATAGAACTCATCTTCTTTTCATGCCTAATTACTATAAGGACTTGTTCTAAGCCCCTCCATGAAATTTTTCCTTGTTCAAATCTCTCTCTCAGCTTGACAGATTTCCTACTTTTTTTTTTTCCTTCTTGCCTCTACTCTCCCTTATAAATTCTTCATTGTGTTTTTCAGTTCCTTGATAAATACCAACAAAACTTAAGGTTTGGGAGTTTTAAACTCACCCATAGTCAAGAGCCTCTCTCCCAAGACAATATTTAAAAAAAAAAATGAGTCCAAGCCCACAAATCTCAAAGGAATGGAGGTATCGGTAATTGACAGCTCACTATTTAATCTGATGTCACTGAAACTTTGAGAAGTTGAGATGTTTCTTGCCTCTTGGATCCTTATACAAAAGGAAGTAAATGTGAAGGAAAGGAATTTAAGGAAAACTTCAGATGGATCATTGTCTAATTTGAATTAAAATTACAAATTATACTGTTATAGAGATGACCACAGGAATATAAATGCAAAAACAATATCAAGACCATTATCAGAATGTATATGGATAGATGATATGTGATAGATAGGTAATATTACCACGTTTGGTGGCAGCCTATACCTAGGACATGGAATTAATCAAGAAGGTTACAAAAGAAGGTGAAGTAAGAAAAGCAAGAGTAACATAAATCTAAACTAAAGTTACAGATTTTGGGATACAGGGGCTATGATGGAGGAGTAGCTAAATTGTCTAAAATGTACAATTTGCAATAAGATATAAAAAATACAGAGAAATATAGGCTGTAGGGATGGCTTAGCACTTAAGGTGTTTGCCTGCAAAGCTAAAGGACCCAGGTTTGATTCCCTAGGACCCACATTATCCAGATATGCATCTGGAGTTCATTTGCAGTGGCTAAAGGCCCTGACACACCCATTCTCTCATTCTCTTTCCCTCCTTCTCTGTCAAATAACTAAATGAGATATGTTTTTAAAAATAAGAGAAATACAAATACATACTGCCCATATAGGTAAAAGCCCCCCCCAACAAAAATTTCCTCAGAGATTCTGGATTAGAAACTTACCCAGTCTTAAAAAATAAATTACTAGTTAAGATGGCGGCGTAGGTACCACGCCAAAACAGCCTGGGGGGGGAAAGACCAAAAAAACTCAGCAAAATACACACTTTTACTAAAAAGTGAGGTGTATAGGAAGTTGAGGCGGCAGCGGAGAAGTGGAAGAGTTATAGAGCATCCAGAGCCTGCACAGGCGGGAACAGCGGCTCCGGGGCAGCTCAGCTACCCGCCGCAACCGCGGAGCGGCAGAAAGCCGCCGGACTCTCGGCTCGAGCCGCAGGACAAGCCAGGTGCAGGATTTTCCCCTCACACCGCGCTCTCCGCAACTCGGGAAACGTGAGGGGAGAGCGGCAGCGAGCAACGGAGGGAGGAGCAGACCGCGAGGTAAAAGCACACGTGGAGAAACGATACAACTAGAACAGCCGCGGCTCCCTCCCCTCCCCTGCCGCCTGAACCCAGCTCCAGCGAACACAGCAGCGGCCCAGGACCCGGCCACGCCAACTTGGGCTGACGGCGGGACCCAAGCAGGAGCAGAATTCGGCAGCAACTTCAGCGGCTCCAGCACCGGTACCAGTGGCCCCAGCAGCAGCGGACCCAGGAGCGGCAGCGGTGACAGATCCCGCAGCAGCGGCTTCGGGGTGAGCAGCAGCGGTGGACACGGCAACGGCAGCTTCAGCAGCGGTGGGGGCTCCGGGGGTGGCATCTACAACAGCTGCAGAGGCGGCAGCAGCGGCTCAGTTTGCCCCGTAGGAAAAGCAAGTGCCCAGCTCCAGAAATCAGAACAGAAGCCCGACGACCCAGGCAGCAACTTGACTGAGACCACAATCACCCAAGGTAACTGGGATTGCACCAGGGAAGGGTCTCACTTGGTCACAAGCTGACTTGGATACCTCAACAGACCAGAAATCTAAACCTCTTTGTTGATAGAGGATCTGGTCATTATAATAACTACTCTTGCATACATACTCGGGGCTGTTTTTGATGGAATGGGTACAGTGTTTAGCTAAATTTTAGAATCTACCAGTATATTATTCCACTCAGCCTGCTTGAATACTCCTATAGCAGGGAAACTCAACCCCTAAGAACATCTTTGTAGATACTCTGAGAGTCTTAAGAGCCACACCTAATACCTTAAGGTCCTACCCTGAAAATATATTACATCAAATCAATTGATACAGCTAAGAATACCCAGCTATCTAGAAAATCCAAGCATTAACTTAATCCAAGATGCAAAAATATATACATTATAACACAAGAAACACTAAAAAGCAAGAAGATATAAATCCACCTAAAAGTATTAATGCATCAGAAATGTCCTCCAGTGAGAAAGAGTTAGAGGAAATGCCTGAGAAAGAGTTCAAAAGAATAATTATAAATATGTTCAAAGAGGTCAAAGAACACATGAAAACAATTGAAGAAGAAATCAAAGAGGAAATCAAAGAGGAAATCAAAGGAATCAAAGAAGAGGCAGGACACCAATTTAATGAAATAAAGAAGGCAATACAAGACATAAATAGAGAAATAGAAATAATAAAGAAAAACCAGTCAGAATTACTAGCAATGAAGAACACAGTTAATGAAATAAAAAACTCTGTAGAAAATCTCACCAGTAGGATGGATGAGGGAGAGGACAGAATATCTAAGCTAGAAGATCAGGTGGCAGACCTAATGCAGTCCAACAAAGAGAAAGACAAACTTATAGAAAAGTATGAGTGGGAATTTCAAGATATTCGGGACACTATGAAAAGATCCAATATAAGAATTCAGGGCATAGTAGAAGGAGAAGAATTCCACTCCAGAGGCATAGTAGGCATCTTCAACAAAATCATAGAGGAAAATTTTCCCCAAATTGGGAAAGAGGTGCCAATACAGATACAGGAAGCCTTTAGAACCCCAGCCAGACAAAACCCAGAAAGAAACTCTCCTCGCCACATTATACTCAAACTTCCAAACACACAAACCAAAGAAAAAATATTGAAAGCAGTTAGAGAGAAAAATCAAGTTACCTACAAAAGCAAGCCCATCAGGATTACAGCAGATTATTCAACACAAACTTTTAAAGCCAGAAGGGCCTGGAGTGATATATTCCAAGTTCTGAAAGATAACAACTGTCAACCAAGGTTACTTTATCCTGCAAAGTTATCCATCCAAATAGATGGAGAAATAAAGACATTCCATGACAAAAGCAGGTTAAAGGAATATCTGAAGACAAAACCAGCTCTACAGAAAATACTTGATAGAATCCTCCATGCTGAACAAAAGGAAAAGCACACATATAAGGAACCTAGAAAAAACCAGCCATACTCAAATACCAGTTAACAGAAGAGAGCACAGGTAGAACAAGTAACACACACACACACACACACACACAAATGGCAAACATAAATACACACCTTTCAATAATATCTCTTAATATCAACGGTCTCAATGCCCCAACGAAAAGACATAGATTTGCAGACTGGGTTAAAAAGCAGGATCCTACAATTTGTTGTCTTTAAGAAACTCACCTTTGTACAAAGGATAGACATTATCTTAGGGTGAAAGGTTGGAAGACGGTGTTTCAAGCAAATGGGCCTAGAAAACAAGCAGGGGTTGCTATCCTAATATCAGACAGGGTGGACTTTAGTCCGAAGTTAGTCAAAAAAGATAAGGAAGGTCACTTTATATTGATTAAGGGCACACTCCAACAGGAGGACATTACAATCCTAAACATATATGCACCTAACATGGGGGCTCCCAAATTCGTCAAACAAACACTATTAGAACTAAGGTCACAGATAACACCAGACACGGTGGTGGTGGGTGACTTTAACACCCCACTCTCATCAATTGACAGGTCATCCAGGGAAAGAATAAACAGAGAGGCATCTGGACTAAATGAGGTCATAGAAGGAATGGACCTAACAGATATATACAGGACATTTCATCCAAAGGCTGCAGAATATACATTCTTTTCAGCATAACATGGAACATTCTCTAAAATAGACCATATATTAGGACACAAAGCAAATCTTAAGAAATTCAGGAAAATTGAAATAATTCCTTGCATTCTATCTGACCACAATGGAATTAAACTACAAATCAGTAGCAAGAAAGGCTATAGAGCATACACAAAATCATGGAAGCTAAACAATACACTACTAAATGATGAGTGGGTCAATGAAGAAATCAAAAAGGAAATCAAAAAATTTATAGAGTCAAATGATAATGAGAACACAACATACCAAAATCTCTGGGACACAATGAAGGCAGTTCTAAGAGGTAAATTTATAGCCTTAAGTGCCTATATTAAGAAATTAGAAAGGTCGAAAGTAAACGACCTAATGCTTCGCCTTAAAGCCTTGGAAAAAGAAGAACAAGGCAAACCAAAAAGTAGTAGACGGGAAGAAATAATAAAGATTAGGGCAGAAATTAATGAAATAGAAACAAAAAGAACAATCCAAAGAATTAATGAAACAAAGAGTTGGTTCTTTGAAAGGATAAACAAGATTGATAAACCCTTAGCAAATCTGACCAAAAGAAAGAGAGAAGAGACACAAATTAATAAAATCAGAGATGAACAAGGTAACATCACAACAGATTCCAGAGAAATTCAAAAAATTATAGGGACATACTATAAAAGCATATACTCCACAAAGTATGAAAATCTGAAAGAAATGGATGATTTCCTTGATCTATATGACCTACCTAAATTAAATCAAAATGAGATTAATCACTTAAATAGACCTATAACAAACATGGAGATCCGAGCAGTTATCAATAATCTCCCAACTAAAAAAAGCCCAGGCCCGGATGGATTCACTGCTGAATTTTACCAGACTTTTAAGGAAGAGCTAACACCATTGCTTCTTAAGCTTTTCCAGGAAATAGAAAAAGAAGGAATCCTACCAAACTCCTTCTATGAGGCCAGCATCACCCTGATACCAAAACCAGGCAAAGATAGAACAAAAAAAGAAAATTACAGACCAATCTCCCTCATGAACATAGATGCAAAAATTCTCAACAAAATATTGGCAAACAGAATACAAGAGTATATCAAAAAGATCATTCACCCTGACCAAGTAGGCTTTATCCCAGAGATGCAGGGATGGTTCAACATACGCAAATCTATAAATGTAATACATTACATAAATGGGTTGAAGGACAAAAATCACATGATCATCTCATTAGATGCAGAGAAAGCATTTGACAAAATCCAACATCCCTTCATGATAAAAGTCCTACAGAGACTGGGAATAGAAGGAACATATCTCAATATAATAAAGGCTATTTATGACAAGCCTACAGCCAACATATTACTAAATGGGGAAAAACTGGAAGCTTTTCCACTAAAATCAGGAACAAGACAAGGGTGTCCACTGTCTCCACTTCTATTTAATATAGTTTTGGAAGTCTTAGCCATAGCAATAAGGCAAGAGACACACATAAAAGGGATACAAATTGGAAAGGAAGAAATCAAGTTATCATTATTTGCAGATGACATGATTCTATACATAAAGGACCCTAAAGACTCTACTAGCAAACTGTTAGAGCTAATCAAAACCTACAGCAATGTAGCAGGATACAAAATAAATACACAGAAATCAGTAGCCTTCATATATGCTAACAACAAACACACAGAGGATGAAATCAGAGAATCACTCCCATTCACAATTGCATCAAAAAAAATAAAATACCTTGGAATAAACCTAACTAAGGAAGTAAAGAATCTATACAATGAGAACATTAAGACACTCAAGCGAGAAATTGCAGAAGACACTAGAAAGTGGAGAAACATCCCTTGTTCCTGGCTTGGAAGAATCAATATCGTGAAAATGGCAATCTTACCTAAAGCAATCTACACATTTAATGCAATCCCTATCAAAATTCCAAAGGCTTTCTTCATGGAAATAGAAAAAACAATCCAAAAATTCATTTGGAATCATAAAAAACCTCGAATATCTAAAATAATACTAAGCAACAAAAAAGAGGCTGGTGGTATCACCATACCTGATTTTAACCTATACTACAGAGCCATAGTAACAAAAACAGCATGGTACTGGCACAAAAACAGACATGTAGATCAGTGGAACAGAATAGAGGACCCAGATGTAAGCCCAAGTAGCTATAGCCACCTGATATTCGATAAAAATGCCAAAAATACTCATTGGAGAAGAGACAGCCTCTTCAGCAAATGGTGTTTTGAAAACTGGATAAATATCTGCAGAAGGATGAAAATAGATTCTTCTCTCTCGCCATGCACAAGAATTAAGTCCAAATGGATTAAAGACCTTAACATGAGACCGGAAACTTTGAAACTGCTAGAGGAAAAAGTAGGGGAAACCCTCCAACATATTGGTCTTGGCAAAGACTTTCTGAATACAACCCCAATTGCTCAGGCAATAAAACCACAGATTAACCACTGGGACCTAATGAAATTACAAAGATTTTGCACCGCAAAGGACACAGTGAAAAAAGCAAAGAGGCAACCTACAGAATGGGAAAAAATCTTCGCCAGCTATATATCTGATAGAGGATTAATATCTAGGATATACAAAGAACTCAAAAAGTTAACTAATAAGGAATCAAACAGGCCAATCAAAAAATGGGCTAAGGAGCTAAATAGAGAGTTCTCAAAGGAAGAAATACGAATGGCATATAAGCACCTAAAAAAATGTTCTACGTCACTAGTCATCAGGGAAATGCAGATTAAAACTACATTGAGATTCCATCTCACTCCTGTCAGATTGGCCACCATCATGAAAACAAATGATCATAAATGTTGGTGGGGATGTGGAAAAAAAGGAACCCTTCTGCACTGCTGGTGGGAATGCAATCTGGTCCAGCCATTGTGGAAAACAGTGTGGAGGTTCCTAAAGCAGCTAGAGATTGATCTACCATATGACCCAGCTATAGCACTCCTAGGCATATATCCAAAGGACTCATCTCATTTCCTTAGAAGTACATGCTCAACCATGTTTATTGCTGCTCAATTTATAATAGCTGGGAAATGGAACCAGCCTAGATGTCCCTCAACAGATGAGTGGATAATGAAGATGTGGTACATTTATACAATGGAGTTCTACTCAGCGGTAAAGAAAAATGAAGTTATGAAATTTGCAGAAAAATGGATGGACCTGGAAAGTATTATACTAAGTCAGGTAACCCAGGCCCAGAAAGCCAAGCGCCACATGTTCTCCCTCATATGGGGATCCTAGCTACAGATGACTGGGCTTCTGTGTGAGAATGAAAATACTTAGTAGCAGAGGCCAGTAAGTTGAAAAGGAGACATAAAGGGTGGAGAAAGGAAGGGAGGAGGATACTTAATAGGTTGATATTGTATATATGTAATTACAATGATTGTAATGGGGAGGTAATATGATTGAGAATGGAATTTCAAACGGGAAAGTGTGGGGGTGGGGAGGGAGGGAATTACCATGGGATATATTTTATAATCATGGAAAATGTTAATAAAAATTTAAAAAAAAAAAATCTCAAAGTAGAAGGGGGACTAGTTGGGAAAAAGGGGTTGATTCAGCAGAATTGAGAAGGGAATAAGGGAAGGTAATGAGAGTGAAAATGTAATCAAAATGCATTATGTATAAAATTTGTCAAAAACAAATTAATAAAAGGGAGTCTGTCTCTAAAAAAAAAATAAATAAATTACTATAAATATGTTTAGACAATTACATAAATATTTTAAAAATAAATGATGTCTTGCAAGGTAAAAGTATCAATAAAGTGCTAGGCATGGTGAATACACTTAATACTAGTACTCAGGAGCCAAAATTGGAGGATTGCTGTACAGTTTAAGCCAGTCTTGGACTACAGAGTTCAAGGTCAGTCTGAGTTAGAGTGAGGCCCTACCTCAGAAAGAAACAAAAAAATTAAATAAAGAAGTACAAAGCATATGAATATAAAAGGAATGCAAGAGAAATTTGAATGTCTTATCAAATAAACACTAAGAATATATTTTTAAAGCAAACTAAGAAACAAGTGGAAATTATGGACTTGAACACATTAAAAAAAAAACCTGGAAATTTCTGAGAACTACCTCAGTAACATATTTGAAGAAATACAATAACCAACAGACTCGAGAACTAGGTAATCAGGAAAGTGCAATTTAAGAATCAGTATGAGAAGGAAAAGTTATAGATAAGACAGAGTCAGAAAGTTACAGGAGATCATGAAGTGAAGCAAAATTAATATAGCAGAAGTTCTAGGGGAAATAGAGATGAAAAATGAATATTTCAAATATAATATTTAGAGTCCCAAATATATTAATATATCATTAATATATTTATCATTAATATATTTACCATTAATATATAGCATGTACATCCAATAATCCCATGTGGTTAAAATTCAAAGACCAATAAATATGCCAAATCTATGGAAATAAGAAAAAAATGCCTATTAAAATAGCATGAGGAAAACAACTTAGTAGGGAATCATCAATAAGCTTAATGGAATTCACCTCATAAATGTGGATGTCAGTAGACATTTGACCACAATACTAAGGTGTTGAAATGAATGTAGTTTCCACCAAAAATTACATGTTTAGCTGAACTGTCATTCATGAATAGCAATTAAGACATTCATATGTTTTTCTTTTAAAATGTGAGATACTATGCTGCTAGACGATCTACTGAACAAAAATTTAAAAAAAGAAAAAGGAAGGAAAGAAAGAATGGAGGAGAAGGATGAATAAGGTAGGATAGGAAAAGGAAAGAACAATGGCATTATTATTCAGGCTTAAAGGATACTTGAATCCATAGCTCAAATGCAGGCAGCTTTGGCACAGTACAACTTGAGAGATTAGGCAACATTGGTGCTCCAGCCAGGCAGTAAATCAGGTGACCTTGGCAAGTGAGAGCCAAAGCCCAGGCTGCTTGCCAACTGCCCCAGGCTGCCTGAGATTCACACTGCGTTTGAGACCAGACTGATCCACCTACCTACATGCCCATACACTGTCATGGGCAGACCACAGCACAAAAGAAATAACATGAAAATTCAAATGCAAAAAAATCTACAACACCTAAACTGAATCTACCCAAGATACCTTACATACCCAGCAAGCACCTCATGGACTAGACAATAGGATGGATGGGGAGGGCGGGGAGGGCATTGAAGGGTGGAAAACAGTAATCTGGACCAAAAGGTTAATGATACCATAAAATTCTACTTCCTAAAAGACAGACCAATTGGCTGAACCTTCACTAGACCCTTATAGGAAACACCTGAAGCACAAGACACTGGCGAGGGTAGGATCAAGACTAACCTAAATCTTCTACATCTTCCCTCTCTCCCTCTCCCCCTCTCCCCTCTATTTCTCTCCTCTCTAACTCTTGTATATTAGTTATGTTTTTCCTCAATTTCTTAGTGGGCACCGACCTGGAACCCCTACTTCCAGTGTGGGGCTACCATCCACAATGAGCTTTTGATCAGAGAAACCTACAAGGTTTCCCAAAACAATGACAGACTTCTGTCAGAGTAGTTGATGACCTACCAAAGGCCAGTGGTAAGACCCTATTGCTGAAGACTCCATATGCAGCTGACACGTAAAATGGAATGGCATGGCTGGAAGCCAGGAGAGAGTCAGTCCCCAGACAGTCAACGTGTATAGTGCCTGAAGATGCTACATGGGCGACTGGGGAAAATATCTGTCCAAGCAACTCATTGTCTAACCTAATTAGCAACTAATAACCTGATGTGAGGCCCACACAAGTGCAATAGTGGCACACAGCCATGGTTGGGAACCAACTGCTTTTGATTTGCCTAACTGAGCCCCTCAGTGGTACAAGACCCATAGCTGGATCTGGGAAACAAGTCAGAACCATACCCAAACATAAGCCCACTCTCCAATATCAAGCTACCTTCAATCATGGGGTACAAGAGGGCCTACACCTATCAAACTCTCTATCAAAAAAGTAATTGTTATCTCAATTTTCCGGGTGCTAGCTTACTCTCCGTTGGAAAATCTGCTTCTCTTTTTCAGATAAATGCATATCCTAAGGAGAGAGCTGCCCCAACATACCTCAAAAGGGGCCCAACTGAAGCTAAGGACAATTGGCAAAACAAGTAGGGGTGGTGCTTTCCTATGAACTGCATAATAGCACAAAGGTGAGGGAGGCCAACACAGAGAAAAACCAACTCCTACCAAGGCAGAGAGCCAGAGCCTCAGAGGCCCCCAACACCTCAGCACTGAAGCAGACCAAAAATGAACCGAACATGGCTCAGGGAAATTTTGCAGAAGAGGGGGAGGAAGGAATGTCAGAGTCACATGTTGGGTCATGATATGCAGAGACATTTATCGTACCAATAACTATGGGCTAACTCCACAATGCACGACCCATTTACATCAATAAGGAGGGTCCAATGGGAGGGGGTAGACCATAGATGAGCCTAAACAATGGTACCAAACTGCCTGTATTTGCTGAAAAGAAAACTAATGAATTAAATTTAAAAAAAAATTAGATCCCTCATCCTGTTGCCTTAAAGAAACCCACCTCACCACTAAAGACAGACACCTCCTCAGGGTGAAAGGGTGAAAAACAATATTCCAAGCAAATTGGAATAAAAAACAAGCAGGTATAACTATATTAATATCAGATAAAATAGACTTCAAACCACAAATAACCAAAAAAGAAAACAAAGACAACTTCCTACTTGTCAAGGGAACAATCCATCAAGAGGATATTACAATCATCAATCTGTATGCACCAAGCTCAGGGGCACCACAGTTCATAAAACAAAACCTACTTGACAATGAAACAGAAATAACCACCAAAACCATCATAGCTGGGGACTTCAATATACCATTATCAGTAATAGATCATCCAAGCTGAAACTCAACAGGGAACTAAGAGAGCTGAACCAAACCATAGAATACTTAGACCTAAAGGACATCTACAGAACATTCCACCCCAAATCCAGAGACTACACATTCTTCTCAGCAGCCCATGGAACATTCTCTAAAATAGGCCATATACTGGGTCACAAAGACTGCCTCCACATATTTAGGAAGATTGACATAATTCCCTGCATGATATCAGACCATAATGCTATATTGCTAGAAATGAACAACAAAAGACCCATCAAGAATCCCATTGGCACCTGGAAATTGAACAGCACACTTTTAAACAATAAATGCATAATGAATGAAATAAAAAATGAAATTTTGAAATTTCTAGAATTGAATAACAATGAGAACATATTGTACCAAAATTTATGGGACACAATGAAGGTGGTCCTAAGGGGAAAATTCATAGCACTCAATGACTTCATAAAAAAGACAGAGAGATCCCAAGTCAATAACTTAACTATCCACCTAAAGGCACTGGAAAAGGAAGAAAAATTCAAAACAAAGAGCTCCAGAAGGAAAGAAATACTTAAAATCAGAGCAGAAATTAATGAATTGGAAACCAAGGAAACATTTAAGACAATTGACAAAACAAAGAGCTGGTTCTTTGAAAAAGTAAAGAAGATTGACCAACCGCTGGCCAAATTGATCAAGCAAAAAGAAAGAAAAGCTTCAAAGTAACAAAATTCAAAATGAAAAAGGAGAGATCACAACAGACATAAGTGAAATTGGGAGAATCATCAGGACATATTTCAAAAACCTCTATTCCACAGAACTGGATAATGTGGAGGATATGGATAAATTCTTGGATGCATACCATCTATGAAAGCTAAACTCAGAGCAGATTAATCACCTCAATGAACCCATCACACTCATGGTGATTGGAAATGTAATAAAAAACACCTCCCCAAAAAGAAGAGTCCATGACCTAATGGCTTCTCAGCTGAATTCTATCAAACTTTCATGGAAGAACTCAAAGCAATCTTCTGCAAACTATGCCACACAATTGCAAACAGGGAAAGCTACCCATCTCTTTTTATGAAGCTAGTATCACCCTAATTGCAAAACCAGGTAGAGATGTCAAAAGAAAAGAAAACTAACTATTACCCTGATGAACTTAGATGCAAAGATCCTGAACAAAAAACTCACAAAGTGAATCCAACAACACATCAAAAGCATTGTCCGCCGTGACCAAGGGGGATTCATCCCAGGAACACAGGGGTTGATCAACATATGGAAATCTGTCAGTGTAATACACCACATAAACAAGGTGTAACATAAAAATCACATGAGCATTTTGATAGATGCAGAAAAAGCCTTTGACAAGATGCAACATCACTTCATGATCAAAACATTGGAGAGAATTGGCATGGTTAGTTCATATCTTAGCATAATAAAGGCAATATACAAAGCTCTGAGGGCCCAGATAATACTTAATGGAGACTGGAGGATTTCCGATAAGATCAGGAACAAAACATGGTTGTCCACTTTCTCCTCTGCTTTTCTAGTACTGGAAGTCCTAGCTCAAGCAATAAGGCAGGAGAAGGAAATAAAAGGGAAAATATTTTAAAGGAAGAAGTTACTTTAGCTCTATTCACTGATGACATGATTGTATATGTAAGAGACCCGAGACTCCATCCCAGAATTCCTGAAGCTTATTAACTCCTATAGCAAAGTAGCAGGATACAAAATCAATGCACAAAAATCAGTAGCCTTTCTATATGCAAATGACAAGACACAGAGAAACAAATAAGGGGCATAGTCCCATTTTCAATAGCAACAAAAAAATAAAACACCTTGGAATAACATTGACCAAGGAAGTGAAAGAACTATGCAATAAAAGCAAAAACACTCAAAAAAGAAATTGAGGAAGACTTGAGAAAATCGAAAAAACTCCCATGTTCCTGGATAATCAGAATTAACATTGTGAAGATGGCAATCCTACCAAAGACAATATATGGATTTAATGCAATTTAAATTAAAATCCCTACAGTGTTCTTTACAGAGATAGAAATCATGATCTCAAATTTCATATGGAAAGGCAGAAGGCCTCACATATCCAAACATCATCAGCAAAAGAAATACCTCTGGAGGAATCACCTTACCTGATCTAAAGCTACATTACAAAGCCATAGTAAAAAAAAAAAAAAAAAAAAAAAAAAAAAAAAAAAACATGATATGGGCACAAAAACAGGAGTTAGACCAATGGAATAAACTTAGGACCCAGACTTTGGGACAAGCAATTATAGGTACTTGATACTCAACAAAGGCCCTAACAATATAGGCTGGAAAAAAGATAGCATCTTCATCAAAGGGTGCTGGACAAACTGGATAACCATATGCAGGAAACTAAAATGTGATCCACACATTTCACCATGTACTACCATCAAATCCAAATGGATCAAAGACCTTAATATAAGACCAGAAACTCAACTACAACTGGAAGAAAATTTAGGAAGTACTTTCCTTGATATAGGAATGGAAAAAAGACTTCCTCAACAAAACCTCAGTAGCTCATGATCTTAAACAGTCACTCTACCAATGGGATCATATGAAGCTGAAGAGTTTCTTTTCAGACAAGCACCCAATAAGCAAAGCAAATAGATCACCCACAGAATGGGATAATATATGTGCAGGCTATCCAACTGATAGAGGCCTAATCTCTAGAATCTACAAAGAACTCCAAAATCTAAACAGTAAGAAGTCAAACACCCCACTCACAAAATGGGGCAAAGAGCAGAACAGGTAGTTCACAGAGGAAGAAATACAAATGCAAACACACACTTAAGAAAATGTTCATCATCCCTGATCATCAGAGAAATGCAAATTAAAACAACTATGAGATTCCACCTTACCCCAATAAGAATAGCAAACATCAAAAAGTCAAACGAGGGCTGGAGAGTTGGCTTAGCAGTTGAGCGCTTGCCTGTGAAGCCTAAGGACCCTGGTTCGAGGCTCGATTCTCCAGGACCCACGTTAGCGAGATGCACAAAGGGGCGCACGCGTCTGGAGTTCGTTTGCAGTGGCTGGAAGCCCTGGCGTGCCCATTCTCTCTCTCTCTCTCTATCTGCCTCTTTCTCTGTCTGTCACTCTCAAATAAAGAAATAAAAATGAACAACAACAAAAAAAAGTCAAACAAAAATAAATGCTGGCGAGGATGTGGAGAAGCAGGAACACTCATCCAATGTTGGTGGGAATGGTACAACCACTTTGCAAAGCAGTATGGAGACTCCTGAAAAAGCTGACTATAGAGATACCAACAGACCCAGTTATACCCTTACTGGGCATCTACCCTAAAACCTTCAAACCACAATCCAGAGACATTTGCTCAACCATGTTTGGAGAGGCCTAATTTATAATAGCTAAGAGCTGGAATCAACCCAGATGTCCATCATTAGAAGAATGGATAACTAAGATGTGGTATATCTACACAGTGGAATTCTATACAGCAGTAAGAAAAAATGACACAAAGAAATTTGAAGAAAAATGGTTGAACCTGGAATAGATCATTCTCAGTGAACTTACCCAATCACAGAAAAAATATTGCCACATAGTCTCACTCATCTGCAGCACCAAACCTGAATCTACCCAAGATACCTTACATACCCAGCAAGAACTTCATGGACTAGACACTAGGAGGGATGAGGAGGGAGGGGAGGACATCGAAGGGGTGGGAAACACTAATCTAGATCCAAACGGCAAGGGTACCATAAAATTCTACTTCCTAATACGTAGACCAAATGGTGAACCTTCACCAGGCCCTTACAGGAAACACCTGAACCACAAGACACTGGAGAGGGTAGGAACAAATCTAACCTAAATGTTCTACATCTTCACTCCCTCCCTCTCCCTCTCCCTCTCTCTCGCCTCTCTAACTCATATATTAGTTACCTTTTACCCTCATTTTCTTAGGGGGCACTGACCTGTAACTCCCAGTACCAGCATGGGGCTATCACCCACAATGAGCTTTTGATCAGAGAAACCTACAAGGTTTCCTAAAAGAATGACAGATTTCTGTCAGAGTACTTGATGACCCACCAAAAGTTAGTGGTAAGACCCTATTGCTGAAGACACCATATGCAGCTGACACGTAAAATGGAACGGCATGGCTGGAAGCTAGGAGACAGTCAGTCCCCAGACAGTCAGCGGGTCTAGTGCCAGAAGGTACTACATGGGCCACTGGGGGAAATGACCAATATCTGTCCAAACAACTCATGGTCCAACCTACTTAGCAGCAAATAACCTGTTGTGATGCCCACACAAGTGCAATAGTGGCACACAGCCATGGTGGGGAACCAACTGCTCTTGATTTGGCTAACTGATATCCTCAGTGGTACAAGACCCATAGCTGGAACTGGGAAACAAGTCAGAACCATACCCAAACATAATCCCACTCTCCAATATCAAGTTACTACCAATCATGGGGCACAAGAGGACCTACACCTATTAAACTCTCTATAAAAAAAGTAAGGGTTATCTCATTTGACCTGTTGCTAACTTACTCTCCATTGGAGAATCTGCTTCTCGTTTTCAGATAGATGCATATCCTAAAGAGAGAGCCACCCCATCATACCTCAAAAGGGCCCTGACTGTAACTAAGTAAAATTGGTGAAACAAGCAAGCGTGCTGTTTTCCTGATGAACTGGATACCAGCACAAGGGGGAAGGAGACCAACACAGAGAAAAATCAATGCATACCAAATCAGAGAGCCAGAGCCCCAGACACTCCCAATACCTCATCACTGAAGCACACCAAAAATGAACCCAACATGGCTCAGGGAAATTTTGCAGAAGAGGGGCGGAAAGAATGTCAGAGCCACATGTTGGGTCATGATATGCAGAGACATTTATCATACCAATAGCTGTGGGCTAACCCCACAATGCACGACCCATATACCTCAACAAGGAGGGGCCAATGGAGAGGGGGTAGGTCATGGATGAGCCTAATAATGGTACCAAACTGCCTGTACTTGCTCAATACAAAAAAAAAAAAAAAAAAAAAAAAAACCAAATAAATGACTTTTACAAGAACTTTACAATAGCAAGCAAGTTTGGACCCTACTTAACACCCTAGAGAAAAGTTAAATAAAAATTTATCATAGACATAAGTGAAAGAAAGTTACAGAACTCTGTGGTGTGGGGGGTGATAAAATAAATTGTCCTAACTTTAAATAAATCATTCTTACATATGACTACAAGTGCACAAGTGCTAAAAAAGAAAGAAAAAGAAAAGGAAAACTAATTGACCTCATCAATGTTAAAAACATCAGTGCTCAGGCTGGACAGGTTGCTTAGTGGTTGGTACTTACTTGCAGAGCAAGAGGACCCAGGTTTCATTCCCCAGGATTTATGTAAGCCAGATACAGGAGGTGGTGCATGCATCTGGAGTCCTTTTGCAGTGGCTGTAGGACCTAGCATGTTCATTCTGTCTCTTTGTCTCTCTCCTCTCTCTCTCATCTACCTGCCTATCTCCCTCTCAAATAAATAAATTAATTAAAATAATATATAAGAACAGAAACACAGACCAATGGAACAGAATTGAAGACTCAGATCATAGTTTATGTATCTACAGCTACTTGATCTTTGACAAGGTGCCAATAATGTTGACTGGAGAAAAGTCAGCATATTCAACAAATGATGTTGAATAAATTGGATAAGCATGCATAGAAAAATGAAGCAAGGCCCTCTTATCTCTCCATATAGAAAAATCAAGTCCAAATGAGTTAAATACCTCAATTTAAAACCTGAATTTCATCTCTTACTGGAAGAAAAAATAGGAAGCACTTTCCATTATTTAGGAGAGGGGAAAGACTTCCTGAATAAAACTTCATTAGCCCAGGAAATTAAACAATCACTTAACTAGTGGGATCTCATGAAGCTAAAAAGCTTTTGCACAAACACATCATAATCAGAGCCAATGGATTACCCATGGAATGGGAGAAAATCTTTGCCAACTATACCACTGACAGAAGCTTAATATCTAAAAACTTCAAAAACCCAAAAAACTAAACAAGAAAAAAATCAAACAACCCACTGCCAAAGTGGTTGGAGAACTGAATAGGGAGTTCTCAGAGGAAAAATTACAAGTGGCTAACACACACTTAACAAAATGTTCAACATTCTTAACCATTAGGGAAATGCAAATTAAAACAACCATGAGATTCCACATTATTCTAGTAAGGATGGCAATCTTTAAAATAACTAATGACAAATTTTAGCGAGGATCTGGGGAAAGAGGAACTCTAATTCACTGCTGCTGGGAATATAAACTTGTACAACCACTATGGAAATCAGTTTGAAGATTCTGAAAAGGATGAATATAGAGCTACAAACAGACCCAGTTATTCCCTCAGTGTGCATTTACCCTACATGTTCCATGCATCAATACAGAGACATTTGCTCAAACATGTTTATAGCTCCTCAATTCATTAGAGCTAAGAACTGCAATCAACCCTGATGCCCATCATTGGATGAATGTATAATGAAGTTGTGGTACTTTACACAATGGAACTCTACTCAGCAATAAGAAAAAGTGATAGAATGATATTTGTAGAGAAATAGATAGACTTGGAACAGATCATCCTCAGTGTTCTCACACAATCACAGAAAGACAAATGCTGAATGGTGCCACTTATCTGCAGTTCCTAACATGGAACTGTTTGATTTGCTATCATACCTGATAGGCAAGTCCCAGACAATAGGGATGGATAGGTTTGAGGAGAGAGGAGGGGAGGGGGAAAAACAAACACACAATTAAATCCCAAATGAGTTGATACCATAGAAACCTTTATCCTGGGAGATAGTCTAATAGATATAAGCCTTAAGAGGAATCAGGATGGAGCACCTGAAAAGTACAGTTCTGGTGAGGGTAGGATGAAGCCTAAGCTTAAAAGAAAATTTCTTACTTCCCTATCTCTGACATGTCATGCCCAATACCAGAGATTGGTGGCTACCCACGTTGAGCTATTGTTCAGAGAGACCTAGGAGGTCCCCAAATCAAGACAGCTTTCTGTAAAAGCACTTGATTACCTACCTAAGGCAAAAACCAAGACCCTATTTCTGAAGACACAATATACTGCTGACAGAGAGCATGCAGAGACCTGGCTGGAATTCAGAAGAAATCCAGTCTCTGGATAGTTAGCTTGTCTAGTGCTAGAAAGTGCTCCATGAATGCTGGAGGAAAATGGCCAACAATGACCTAAGCAACCAGAGGTCTAATCTCCTCAAAAGCAAACACCCTAACATGATGTAAATGCCAGTGCAATAGTGCACACAGCTTTAGTGGGTATCCAATAGCTTTCTGATGGGGTAAGAGATCTACTCTGTTTAAAGGAATCCATATCTGTAATTGGGAACCAGATTAGAAGCCTATGGAGACAAAGATTATGTTCTCCAGTGTCAAACTCACACTAGTAATTGACAATAGAGGGGTTACATAGATCAAATCTCCCTAAATTAATAATGCTTATCCCATTTAAACTATGCTGACTCCACTCTCCATTGGAGACTGTTCTTTTTCAGAAGGTAGTGAGTCTAGAGGAGATAAACTACCCCTTGCACTTCAGCCAAGTCACAGCTGAATCCACAGAGGAATAGGGAAACAACCAAGAGTGCCACTTCCATGCTGTTCCTGATAATCTGTGCTCGGGTATAGGAAACAGATCCTCAGGATACTCAACAGCAGAGAGCCAGAGGCTCCTAAGAGCTCAGCACTGAAGTAATCTTAAAACTCACCCACCATGGCTCAGAGAATATTTCAGAAGAGGGGGCAGAAAGATTGTTAAGAGCCACAGTTTGAGATATTATGCCTAGAGGCATTCCCTCTCCCCCAAAATAACTGACTACTGCTCCCACAACACATAACTTACAATCTCATGGGGGAATACTTATAAACCCATTGAGGAGTATCCCCAAAAGTATGGGAGTAAGGATAAGGAAAAAGAAGGAGAAAATAGTTGCAAGTAATATCTCACAAGGACCTAGATCCAGAGTTTGCAAGGAATTGCTGCAACTCAATGACAAGAGAAAAAAAAAAAAAAAAAAAAAACCAGCTCAACTGAAATTTGACAAAAATATTTGACTAAACTGGGTGTGGTGGTGCTCACCTTTAATCCCAGCACTCAGAAGGCAGAAGTAGGAGGAGAGCTGAGAGTTCGAGGCCACTCTGAGACTACATAGTGAATTCCAGGTCAACCTGAGCTAGAGTGAGACCCTACCTTGAAAATATATATATATATATATATATATATATATATATATATATATATATATATATATATATATATATATTTGACTAAGCATCACTCCAATGGTATACAAATGGCTAAATGACTCATGAAAAGTTCTGAATTAATTAACCTTAACCCCCCCACAAAAAAAGACGAAAGAAAATACCATACACATCCACAAATATGACTTTAAGAAGAAACACAAATAAGGAAATGTTACTGAATGTTTAGAGAAATGGAACCCTCAAATACTATTGATGGGAATGTAAAATGGTCTCATTGCTTTGGAAAACTGTTGATCAGTTCCTTAGTCAGATATATAATATGATGCCCATAGGTATACTCCTAAGAGAAATTACAATGTATGTTCAAATAAATGTCATACCTCCTAGAGTAGCTAACAACTGCTAAAGTTTACAGGGACAGGGGACTCAGCTATCTATTAGAAAATAGTCCATTATAATAAATAGTTTCCCACTCATTATCATATGAGCAACCTGATTGAACTCAATGGATTAAACAAAAAGGTATGAAAGTAAGATAGGGATAAACAGGGAAGGAGGTTGTTAATGGGAATTGGAAAGGAATAAGAGAGGGTATAAGATTAAAATACTTAATATGCTTGTATGAAAATGTCAAAATGCAAATATATAAAGTTTAAAAAGCCAAAAATACCTGAATACTCACACCAATATTGTTAATAGTCAAAATCTGGAGACAACCTGATATATCAAAGAATGATTAAAGTTCAATTTAAACATATAACAGAATATCATTCAGTACTAAAATTATTTTAATGGATTACTAAATAAAAATTACTCTGTATTAAATATATGGAGTACTAATGCAAACTACAAAATGAATAAATCTCAAATATCTAACTGAAATAATTGGATAGGGTCCATCGTGTAATGGTGGGCACTGTGGACTCTGAAGTAATTGGATCATAGAGACAATTATTACATGGTTCTATTTACAGGCATGTCCAGTAAAGGCAAATCAATAGGGACCAACAGGAAATTAGTTATTGCTGGGTGGAGTATAGATGAAGAGTCAAAATGCAGACTAAAACTAGTAAGTGGTGCTGTTTGCTTCTTTCTGGCACTAAGAAATTTTTAAATTAAATTTCATTGATGATTACACAGCAGACTATACTAGAAATCAGTGAACCATACATATTAAATTGGTTAAATCTATGGCATATAAAATACATCTCAACAATAATGTTTTAAAAGAAAACATCAGCCTTCCTCAAAAAAAAAAGATGTCATGATAAAAACTCAGAGGAATAATTTTAAAATAATCAATATGGTTTTGACAAATGGAATAAATGAGTATAGAAGGTCTGACACAACCCCTCTTTCAGTGTAAAAGATTCTAGAGTTATCCATTAGCCATATTTATCAAATTATGTCTCTTGAAGTATTAGGAAAGATAATAGACAAAAAGTTCAGAAAGAACGATGTTAGGAGAGAATTGATGGCAGCAACAATTTGACCTAAGCAGAAAGTCCATTTGCTGTTTGGTATTTCAAGAGAAGAATTTCATGCACGGAAACTCTGATTGCTTTCATATAATACATGTTAATAAAATGCTGAGTAGTGAAGTTTTCATTCCCATGAACCTTTGTGGTCAGAAATAAATACCCGAGTTCCCATCTCCATCATTCTGTTGATGGAACATAGCTCTGAGACAATTTGAATGAGTTCACGACCATAAAGGACAAATGGAAGGAAACCTGAAAATTGAAAGCATTTTTAGCTTCAGAAAATCACTTTCTATGTAGACATAGTACTAAGTTTCTAAGACCCCATGCTAAGTCACCAGTGATCCATACAAAACAGGCCAGCATTGACCACAGCATGCAGAGATGATTTCCAGCTTAATTTAGTTTCTGGGCTATGAGAATATTGCATACCTACTCTTGTGATAAATCTCTCTCAGGTTTTGTGGTCTTTCCAGAGTAGTTCTGAAAGAACAATGAACAGTAATGTCCAACTGAAAGTAACCTCCCAATGAGAAATATGCTATATAAGTGAGAGATCATGTAGATGTAGATATAAACTGAACATGAAATAAGCTGATAATATATTCTGGTGGTATTATTTGTTCTCTATCCCCACACTCACACCATCTTGGAACTAAGTTCTGCAAGGCGTTTTTGTTTGTTTGTTTGTTTGTTTGTTTGTTTTGTTTTGTTTTTTTCCTGAATCAAGAGGTTAATGTAATTCCACATACTTTCTGTTATACTAGGTGACCCCAATCCTTTCACCAAACTTGTTCTGGGAACATACACCTGGGATTCATCCATCATGTTACTCAATACATTGTGAAAATAACGGGGTCACAGACTTTGTACAGAAATCAATTCTATATGCAGATCATTCCCACGCTGGTTCAGAGCAAGATAAGACATGTCTTTAATCCACAGTGAAACAGCACACAAAAGAAAAGGTGATTAATGATCACTTGACGTTTCTCCATCTGTATGTGATGATGGAAATAATAATAGCCAGAGTATCTTGAGTACTAATGTGATTTGTTCTCACAAGAACTTTGGAAGTACTTGTTCATCCTCATAATCACCGGAAGAAGCAGGATGACACAGGAATCAGGAAAGTGATTCCTATCCCTAACACAACTCCATGCCTATGCAAAGCTTTAATTGTTCAAGTTACTCAGTAAGTTACAAAGGCAGGACTCCAACTGGAGAATTTAGGTTTGAAATCCTAAATTCTTAATCATTGAATACCATTCTTTTATGTTGAGAGCAGATGGTATAAATTCAATAGAATAAAAAAAAAAAAGATTTCAGCTATTTTAAACATTATACCATTTGCAAACAGCTTAAGGTCATTCTATAACTTTTGCATTTTCAAGGAACATTCACAAAGTGATCATATATATATATATATATATATATATATATATATATATATATACATGTACATATGTATATATATGTATGTATATGTACATTTCAAACTTATTACATATAATTGAAAAAATCAGATTTTTTACTCAGTAAAAACAAATGAATAATTAACCCATAGTAACTAAAGCCCTTAGGGTTCAATAAAAAAATAACATATCTATTACTATTTCTATTTCACCTATAGTTTCTTATATAAATGAGAGCAGTAGAACATTCAATTTAAATTACACTTTAGAATATAATAGCTGTATAATTGTTTCCCAGGATCAATGTTTGCATCCTACATACACAACCTTGGTCAATATTGTTAAAAATCTATTTGCTTCCTTATTTACAGATTTATGGCAGCACACAATACATTAAAATGTAATTACTTGTGACATATGTAAGTATAATTATTTCCATTTTAAAAATTTATTTTTGGATTATTGCTATGCAATAATCCACTAACTTTCCAATCTCTTGCTTGTCTTCCTACTTTCCTTTGTTATATTTAGATAAGTTTAAAGATAAAAGATAAAAATACTTTGACTTAATAATTTGATCTTTTATACATCTAGAATTTTTATACAAAATGTAAATTATTATAGATCTATTTTTCTTTTTCTATAGCTAGCCAACTATACCAGTATCATTTATAAAAGTTTCTACCTGCCTCCTAATGATTACTATGAATGAAATATAACCTTGCTCATAAGTTACATTACTGTATGAACTTGGGGTATTTTAAAGATACTTTATTTTATCCCATGTAATTGTTCTCACACCAGTATCATATTGATCAATAATCACAAACTTCAGTCTAATTCATAGTGAGAGAAAAAATATTAAGTTAATAGTGAACATTTTTTATCTACAAGTATACAAAAGTTATAATTTTTTTAAATATTTTTTATTTTTATTTATTTATTTGAGAATGACAGACAGAGAAAGAGGGATAGAGAGAGAGAGAGAGAGAGAGAGAGAGAATGGGCGTGTCAGGGCCTCCAGCCACTGCAAACGAACTCCAGATGTGTGTGCCCCCTTGTGCATCTGGCTAACATGGGTCCTGGAGAATCGAGCCTTGAACCAGGGTCCTTAGGCTTCACAGGCAAGCGCTTAACCGCTAAGCCATCTCTCCAGCCCACAAAAGTTATAATTTTAATACTAATGTTGAATACCCTGTCTAAATCAGCACACCAAGTAAAAATAAGTAAAAATTATATAGTGTGTCATCATCTATGCATACTTTAAATATGCCTATTCTTCAGGCTCACCATGATTTCAAGGTTGATCTGAGTTTCCATGGTCTTTTCCAGTTATTTGTGAGGACATAGCCTTTGATCATAATTCTAAGACAATACTTACTGTTTTTATTATTTAAACATTTTCATTCTTTCACAAAAGTAGTTTTAAGGACATGGATGTCACCTTAGTGGTAATGAAAACAGTGACAACAAATTATACTAATAGGCACTCTGTGGTTTTAGTAAGTACACAGATCCCCAACACCCATTCAGATGCCAGGTTGTCATGGCAGCTTACCTGTAATCCCAGTGCTCAGGACAATGAAACGGAAAAAATAAAAATAAATAAGGTGAATATTTTTCATACTACACAACAAAATATATAAATATATATTTATAATTATTAATATATATAATTATATATTATTTATATTTTTTAATAACTCATATTAGCTTTTTCCAAATGTATTAGCAGGATTGGCAGATAAAAGGAAAATTAAAAATTAAATCACAAATAGATTTTAATTAAATGAAGACGTAAAGTTAATTTGGTTTCAAATGTCACATTATAATTAATCTTTAAGGACATACTAGACTGAGGGATTGAGAGGTTGTGTTCTCAGCTGGCATGTTCAAGGCCCTGCCTTCACCACTTCTGTGAACTCTGAAAACTAGATGCAGTATGTGGAACAGGTGTGATACCAAACAAGGTACAAAGCACATGTTAATGATGGCAACACACACAAGCAGTTTGCATTTATAAGGGTAATAAAGCCACTATTTTACTTATGGATGCTTACATAAAACGTTAAAATATTAAACTTAAAACTGTCTGAGTGACCAAAGTATGATTTGTGAATCAGAACCAAAAAAGATTCATTGGGCTTTGCTCTTCCTATGAGCAGGAAGCATTTATGCATAGATAACAGAAGTGAAGTACAGAAATGGCTGATAGGTAACCACTTTGCCCTAGCCCCAATTGAACTTGATCTGATCATTTGACCAAGTTTTATTGTCTGAAAACCAGCTGCTTTAACTGGCAGGTACTTAGATGCATATAACAAAAGTAGCCTCCTATATTAGGCCATCAAAATATATTGGACTCTCTCAGGGCAAAATTATTTTAACATTATATTAATATTTTTATAAAAGTGAAAACATTTTCTACCTCGAATAAACTACCATAATTTTGAATATTGTGTTATGCATGAATGATTCCAATTTTAACTGAAAACTGATTTGAGTATTGCCAGAGAAATGAGACTCCTCCATTTACTTACTTGTTTTTATTTATTTTATTTATTTGTTCTCTTCTTAGTGTCAATTATTAGTACTCATTAGCATTACCAATGAACTTCTTTTTTAAAAAAAATAGTTTACTTTTTATTTATTTGAGAGCAACAGAGAGAGAGAGAAAGAGTGAGAGAGAGGGAGAGAGAGGGAATGGGCATGCCAGGGCCTCCAGCCACTGCAAAAAGCTCCAGATACATGTGCCCCCTTGTGCATCTGGCTTACATGAGTCCTGGGGGATTGAGCCTTGAACCTGGGTCCTTAGGCTTCACAGGCAAGCACTTAACCATTAAGCCATCTCTCCAGCCCATCAATGAACTTCCTAAAGATAGTTGGGGATGAGAGTAGATACTCAAATTTTCTTGAAATGTTTAGTAATTCTATTAAAGCATATGTCCATGCAAAGCAACTTGTCCTTTTTTACATGGCTGGCAGATTGCAGAACTAATTTGCAATCTAGTTCACTCACTCACAAATACACACAACACACACACAGAGAAAGGAGACATACTTAATTTTAGTTGAGTCAGTGAAGCAAAATATTTTTTAACATTCTAATGTTATATACTTATTTATCTATTGAAGAGATAGAATGAGAATGTCACTGTGTATCTGGCCCTATGTGGATACTGGCGAATTGAACCCTGGCAGTCAGACTTTGTATGCAAGCTCTTTTAACCTATGAGCCATCTTTCCATTACCCATATAATGTCTTATTTACAAGGCGATGATTACTCATTTCTACAGCAGTAACTAAACCTATTAGCACAGGAAATGAGCTAGGAATTTCTCTACCATAGAATTACAAAATGCATGGTTAGAACATACCTTGGTAAGCATTATTAAAATTATCCCTTACAAATGATGTTTGCACCCACAAGAAGTAAACCACATGATCAAAAGTTTATTTACAGATTAGTGACACAAGAATTGAATCTCCAGCGCCCTCATTGTTACCAGTAAAACCTATTTAATTAGCTTGGACTACTAAAGGAAAGGTATTTCCTTTCTTTCCGTATTGAAATTTCTTCTGACTTGAGTGCTTTGACTAGCAGGAAGGCCAGAAGCTTTTTTTCTAAGCTGTAGGAGAATTCTGTTACTGTACCTGGTTCAAAGTGATGGAGAGATGAGAAATGAGAAAATTTGATCCACTTCCTCTCCAGATCTGCTTCTATCTTCAACATACAAATGCTGTCTTTGTTGGCTAGCTTCTTTATTATGTCATGGAGATTTCAGTGACACTCATTGATTATTATTTTTTTTTAATTTTTATTTATTTATTTGAGAGCGACAGACACAGAGAGAAAGGCAGATAGAGGGAGAGAGAGAGAATGGGCGCGCCAGGGCTTCCAGCCTCTGCAAACGAACTCCAGACGCGTGCGCCCCCTTGTGCATCTGGCTAACGTGGGACCTGGGGAACCGAGCCTCAAACCGGGGTCCTTAGGCTTCACAGGCAAGCGCCTAACCGCTACGCCATCTCTCCAGCCCACTCATTGATTATTTGACCCTGAACAAGTTAGAGCCAAGATACATCTGAAAATACAACATTTAAATGATAATTAGTAAAATGGATGAAATAATTATATTTGGTTTCTTTTAATCAAATATAACTTTTGGGCTGGAGAGATGGCTTAGTGATTAAGTGACTGACTGTGAAGCTTAAGGAACCTGGTTTGAGGCTCGATTCTCCAGGACCCAATCAGCCAGATGCACAAGGGCGCATGCGTTTGGAGTTCATTTGCAGTTGCTGGAAGCCCTTTCACACCCATATTCTCTCTCTCTCTCTCTCTCTCTCTCTCTCTCTCTCTCTCTCTCTCTGCCTCTTACTCTCTCTGTCACTCTCAAATAAATAAAAATGAACAAAAAATTCAAATATAACTTTTTAATTCCTCCTCAATGATAAGAGCAATATAGATTTTGCTTTATGAATTAGCTTAGGCATCTTAGGACATATACAAGATCGTCTCTTTATCTTTCTTCCCTAAATGATTTATTTCTAAGAGACAGCTTTGCAATAATAATAATAATAATAAAATAAAAAGAAAAAAACTAGTGATGCACACAATCTTTTAAGGAGTTGGCAGCTATTCTTTAATTCATTGTATCTCTGCCCACTGCATTGATCTTTTGTCTATTTCTGTACAAGTTAACTTATTTTGATATTTTATGTCATGCATTACTAAAGGAATTTAATTAAATTGATATATTAACTATGCTGTAATTGCCATTGAAGTATTGTAAATGTCAGGCCACTGTGCTCTCCTCCAACAACTAGAAATAAGGCACTACAAGATGATTTTCTTTAACAAGATATGTATTCAAAATAAATAACACAGAGATATCCATCCTGACTGGGATCTGGAATTGGAATTTTACTATTTTATTAGATATAAATAATAAATGATTTTGCCAAATATTTGATTAATAACCATAGCCACAGATTATTGATTACTCATAGATCTTTCAAATTTTTTCTAATGTCTCCATGTTTATCATTTTTTGCATTCATGACCTAATTATTGATAAGTTATCTGTCAATATTAATGGTACTCACTCCTTTAACTTTATTTGGATTGTTGCATGTTGGCTTCATTTTACATTTTACTGACATTATTTTCAAAATATTATGAAAATTTGAATTTAAACCTTCCATACTAAAATGAAACAATGTAAAATAATTATAAAAATAAATTTACCAAAGCGGTAAAACTACCATTTGAGTACACATGAGCTCTGAGTGTCCCAAAAGTTGTTTATCACTATAGCAGCATAGATTCTGTATGTAACTATAACAATACCAGACTAATCAATATAACTAAACCTGTATTTAACAAGGAAGAGCAATGTAAGCTCACAAACACTGGCAATGCTTTAATTGAAACAGTAACATTTTAAAATGCCTAATAAATTTAAGTTTAAATATTTATTGTTTAATATTTCTTATTCAAAATTCATACTATTGTGGACCTTTGAAACTATATACAAAAATAAAATTAAATTAGGCAATATTGACTAATATAGTCTCAACAATTAATATCAAGGGTCACATTTTCTTATTATTATGCCCAAAATTAATTGAATACTTTCTAAAAATAGGTGGAATACAGGAAATGTCGGGAAATTAATAAGTCATAATAAATAGTTTAAGCATCCCTGTAATAGTATGAAAGAAACCATTTAGATTGTTAAAATTCTACTTAGTTGTCACTTTTCCTTTCAACTTTATAAATTTATAAATTGTATGACATAGTTCCTACAATTTTTACAGAAGAAAAGAAGGCTTTTTCTTCCTTTTCTTTGGTTTTCCCTTTCAGTTACAAACAATATGTATATTTAACAGTAAGTAGAAAAATATCTGTCCCCAATTTCTCCTACTTACTGACATGTGTTCAGTACTGAAAGTAATGAGTAAGTTTACTATGTTTGGTTCTCACCAAACATAGTATTTAACACTGCTTCATTTATAGCTAAAGTCAGGAAAGCAAAGATAAGATATAGTCATACTCAGTACATTTTTAACTATATAGCTGCTAATGTCCTCATTTCTTTTTTCACAGTTATGTCAGCTAACCAGGTTCAAATATTATACATCTTCCCAAAGTCTAACATATATATTCAGTTCTCAACTCTAAAGAGTCATGAAAATAATAACTAGCAAGTCAAAGGACCAAATCAAGTAAATCACCTTAGGAACACACAGATTCTCCATGTGCATCAGCTATAATAGGATGGTAATACTAAGCCTAGATTTCAGCGTATCTTGCACCTATTGAAGATTAGCATATAGACATATAATGTGACAACTACTGTTTGCATCTTACTATGATCTACCCACCTCCATGAAAGGTGGTAACCGATAAAAGTTATTGCATATGTTTATCATCAGAGACTGATTTATGTGACAATCTAACTCATTCACAAACAATTTCGTGTATGTGTGTGATATATGTATGTATGTATATATATATGTGTGTGTGTATGTGTATATATATATATATATATATATATATATATATATATATATATATACATACATATGAGTGTATGTAAGTATGGGTGAGTGTAATGGCACACATGATGAAGTGTGGGTATGGAGGTTACAGGACCAATTTCAGGTGTAGGTTTTTGCCTGTGAATTTGTTTAAGGCAGGAATGCTCATTCTCATTGTTCACTGCAGCATTCACTAGAATAGCTGGTCCATGATATTTGGGGAAATTCTCCTATCTCTGCCTCCCTTCTTGATACTGGTAACTTGGATTACAGTAGCCTGCCATAACTTCTGGATTTTATGTGTGTTCTGGGGATCAAAACTTGGGTACTCAGTCTTGTGCAGCAAATGATATATCTATTGAACTTCCTCCATAGCCACACCTTCTTTTTAATAAATGGAATAGGACTCCTGTGATTCATAACCAATTAAATTGATTCTACCTCATTATGGTCACTGTTATGTAAATGAATTCTTAAATCCATGCTGTAATAAAAAGTTAAAGATATAGAATTAAATTTTAAAGAACAATTGTCCACAACTTTATAAAGATGAAAAATGTAGTGGTTTACCTGTACCCTATGTAATTTGAAACCTAGTTATCAACCACTGTGCAAATAAATCTACAATACATACAATTTAAATTGAAACAGAAGAAATTCAAATGCAGTAAGGCACAGAATGGTCAAGTTAGAACAATCCCAGCACTCGGGAGGCAGAGGTAGGAGGATTGCTGTGAGTTCAAGGCCACCCTGAGACTACCTAGTGAATTCCAGGTTAGCTTGGGCTAGAGTTAGAACCTACCTTGAAATCCCCCCCCCAAAAGAGAGAAAAGAACAAAATACTTGTGAATCAAATTTCACTGCATGTTATAGAAGATCACATACCTTGTTTCATAAAAATATTATTATAAGTGAATATCCGAAGTTTTCCTCCATTCAACTGGATTTATGTAGCACAATCACATATAATTGTCTTTGAAACCCTGTGTCATTCAAATTTCAAAGTATTTCTTTAACATATGGTTTTGCATAGGCCCCATATCTAGAAAGATGTCAATTTCAAACCTTAGCTAAGAAAATGTCAAAACAATGGCACCAAAACATTTAATATTTGAAGAATTAAAGTGAATTACATTTTATAGCAAATGAAAAGAAAAAAATTACTGAGTTGTCCAATAATTCTTTAAAATTATATAATGCATGGATAAGAAAGCATAGTTTCTAATTTTAGCACCAAACTTGTAACTAAATAATTATGTACTTGTTACCTACAGTAGTGCCATTTTAGAGATTGTATATAATCAGATAAATGACAATAACATCTGTTCATTTATCCTGGAGATAGCTGACATTTCAATAAAGATTTCTTGAATATACTTGCTAATTTGAAGGCCTATACATAGGTTAATTTGCAAAAGGAGAGGCAGTCTTGAATTATGATACAATTGCCTTTAAAATGTTAAATCTATCTATCTAAATGCTAGCAGTTGCTTCACTTTACAATTTTTGTATAGTGTGTCATAATTACAGCTATAAAGACAGGACAATTTACTCAATGAAGACTGCATTTTATGAGAGAATAGAGCAGGCAAGTTGACATCTGCAAATTATGTAAATAGAAGAATAGGAAATAACTAGGTCCTAATAAGCAACCATTATTCAGATGGAAAAGGGGAGAGGGAGAGAGACTCTTTGCAGATAATTATTGAAGTTGGGAGGTCTCTTATTCCCAGGGTGCATCTCAGGGAGGACTGGTTTGTTTTGGCTTGCCTCCTCAAGTGGAAATTTAAGTGTGAATTAAAAAATAGCATGCTGAGTTTGAAGAGCAGCTCCTTCTCTCTTCGCCAAAGAGCAGCATTGGGTAGAGGGCAACATGTCATTGATTTTGAAGCTCCAATGCACTTTTTATACCCTAATGGTGAATAGTAAGTGGTTTAATGCTGTTCACAATAGAAACTTTAAGAATAATGTCATTACAGAAAGTGTTTGCACGGTTGCTCCTTTAAGTTGACAGAATGTTGCCACCTGCTCCTTGATATTTTTGATGAACATTGAATAAAATCCTTGTGAATGAATAAAAACAGCAAATTTATTCTCAAAGTAAACATTTACACACATGCACATCTTATGGTACATATGTCAAACTTCCTTCTAAATTAGCTAATATATGTATATTGCATTTTGGAGGTTTGAAACATTTCATAGTAGCCAGATCTTTATGACAAGTGCAATGTTTCATACTATAATGTGCCAAAATAGAACTCAATAGATTTGTTAATAAATGGGACACTTCAAATGAGATAATATGCCTGGAAAATGCTAACAGAAAAGCCACACTAACTCATGCCTGCATTACATGTGTGGTAAAGTCAATTTTTAGATGAGGTGACATTCAAACTTTGTGTGTTCTAATGCTTAGTGAGTTTCTGCTGTCAGTAAATGAAAAATCATGATGAAATTTTAGAATGACTGATTAAAGATCTAAATAAAATTTGTGAAATGTAAAAGACAAGTATAGTGCTCTTTCATAAAGACATGTGTGAAAACAAAATCAAGGCTTTCAGAGTATAGGCTATGCCTGGAAAGAAGGGAAAATACAGGTAGCAAATGCATCACAGAAAAGGAGCTTTAACTATTTGACTTCTAGTCTCTACTGCAGTATTCTTATACAGAGTGCCTCACAGAGGAAGTTATTACTCTTGCACAGACAGCATGTGGCCTCAGTTGGATTTGACCTCAGTTACAATTAAGAGTGTAATTGATCATTCTCTAGTAAGGATTTAACTATTTCTCTTCAAACTCAATAAGGAAACATTCAATATCAAAATAGGGAAGATGTCTTTTCACTTTAGACCTTTTAGAGTTTTGATCAAATGGTCCTTCTACTTCTGCTCTCAATGATTCAGAAAAACAGAAAAATAGATCAAAAGGTACAAAGATGATCAAAGATAATAGGAATAGCAAATGACTTTTGAAGAGAAAATGAATCATGGAAAACATGTCACCCCCAGCAGAACTGAGTTCACAATGTGCTCTCATAATTACAGTAGAATGTAGCACTTTGGTTTTAAAGCATATGATATTCCATAAATGAGTTCCATCAATATTTGTCATAGGGAAGGTGAATGGTGTCATCATACTTTGAATTTTTAATGTCCTTTGATTCCCAGCATGTGGCACCATTGGGATGTGCTGAAACTCTTAGGAGATGATGCCTCCAGGAAAGGAGTGAAGTCACTGAGCACAGGTACTTAAATGTCCCTTGCTGTCTACTTTGCTTCATTATGTTGCATTATGCCACCACAAGCTTAAAACAATGGGATAAAGTGAACATGGAATGAAACCTCTTAGACTATAAGCTGTAATAAATCTTTACTCATAGTTTTTAATCTCAAGTATTTCTCAAGGTGATGGAAAGCTGGTTATTTAGCATATGTGAAGAATAAAGGTCTCTAGTATTTTGACTCTGGACATGTTGAAGGAATAGATGTGGTGCTCATGATGACAATACAGCAGTATACCTGGATATTAAAGAAGAAATTTTTAGGATCTGTTGGCTATTGCTTTTGAGTCTCTAATGGAAGCAAATTATGTACTTTCTAAAGAGTGAAATATCATTCTAGTAATGTTCAGATAAAATTTTCCACTGAAATATAACTACTTTTATTCTCCAGAAACAATATTAAAATAATTGCTTCATCCTCATTTTTTTGAGCAGAGTGCTATTTTATATAACAGTGACTTCTTAAAATGAGGTAAAGAACTGCAGCATAACACTCAGTGACTACTCAAGAAGTGTTGTCCCTATTTAATGGTACTAACATATGACTTCTGAAATAATACTTCCTCCTGGAAAGCTGACTTTTAGTGGAACATTTGTGAATAATTGAACTCCAGCTCATTGTTCAAAAGGTCATGAGTTTGGAGCCTGCTCTTTTTCTTTGAGTAAATTATTCAACTTCAGTATTTATTGGCCTGTCAAAAGAAAGGATTGTATGAACTCCTTCTGTTGCTCTTCAATGTTTCCTAATTTGATTGTATTCTTCTCTTGTTTGTAACCACAATAGAAAATTTCCATCTCCCTTTTCAAATTCTAGAGAAGAGGCCTACCGTCTTTGCTCTGTGCTCTGTGTGCTTTCTGCATCAGCATCACAAATTATACAGACATGAATTTATTCAATGGGAAAGAGTTACAATTCTGATTGAATAGAGATTTTGATTTTTATTTCAAGCTTGATCAGATTGTCTTTCTTAAAATAGAAAGCACTATATAAAAAGAAACTGTCACAGGACGAGTAGAGCAAGTTTTGCATCATTACTAGTATGAGGTTATCTATAGTCATCAATATTATAATGACATAATCTATATTTCCTAATTCTGTTATATTATTATCCATTCAGTCAGCATATAATTTATCATATTCAACAGATTAATTAGTACCAATTCTAAATAAATTTGAGTACAAATTGGGGACCAAATTAGCTTTACATCAAGTCTTCCTATCCAAATACATTGGCCTTTTTGGACTAATTTCATCATACAAGGAAGGATGAATGAGAATTATTGAAATCACGAGTGAATGAGAAAACAAGTTCAGTTTCATATATTCTCTTATTTATTTCTGACCAGTACAAGTCTCACACTGACATACCTATAAAAGAAAAATTTAAAGCCGGGCATGGTGGTGCATGTCTTTAATCCCAGCACTTGGGAAGCAGAGGTAGGAGGATCACCATGAGTTCAAGGCTACCCTGAGACTACCCAGAAAATTCCAGGTCAGCCTGACCTAAAGTGAGACCCTACCTCAAAAAACCAAAAAAAAAAAAAAAAAAAAAAAAAAAAAAAAAAAAGAAAGAAAGAAAGAAAGAAAAATTTAAGATTTTTTTATTATTATTGTTTGAAGACTAAGATACAGTATACTCGCTTCCAAATATTACTCGTCTAGGTTTTATCAGGAAAGAGCTCTAAATTACAGTAAACTACAGTTGTAGTTATCTTTACGTTGCTGAGGCAAAACACCCAACCAATAGCCAATGATGGGTGGGAAGAATTTATATGAGCTTAAAAAGTCTCAAGGGGGACTTCATGATGACAGAAGAAAGCATGACACAAGCACAGGTTGCACATCGCTTCTGCCACAACAGGTGGAAAATAGTATCCACAGAGTAAGCTGATCTCTGGCTGGCTATAACACTCCTCAGCCTGTCCCCATCAACACACCTCCTGGAGCAAAGGACAACTTCCCAAACTGCCACCTGCTGGGAACCAAGCTTCTCCAAGCTTTCTAACACATGAGTTCATGGTGGGGTGGGGGAAGGGTCATCCGATTCAAATTACCACAGTATATACACCACTGTTTCTTCATTTTAACCTTTACAATAACCATTTATGCTAACCTTCTTCCAGATAAAGTAGTAGATAGACATTCTGGCCATTTCCCCATAACACAGTTTTTCTCAGATGCACCTGTCATGTTGTGAACCCAGAATTAAATAATGGCAGAGACCAGATTTTACTTCCATATCACATAAAGGTATAATGTCTTTAAGACTTGGATGAACTGAACAAGACCCATTAAGCTTTAAAGGGACAGCCACGACATGAGATACTACTGAAACAAATCATCCAGTAGACATTGACTTCCATAAAACAAAGTTGCCTCCTTACTTGCTACACATGTCCATCTCATTCTCTTGCCCTTAAGTAGAGTTAGGGACAAAACTTCTTTTTCTAATAGAAATTGATTTGGCTCAGCTCCTAACATCATTCCAGTGTCACCTCTCATGTTTTCATATTCCTAAGCAATTGATCATATGCATGCTACTTCTGTTTGTCTAGGCTGGTCATAAACACCATAGACTCCCAACAACCTCACACTCACTCACAAGCCTAATACCAATAAAGAAAAGGCCTCTGTCTGGGTTCAAAGGCAGGACTCAATCTCTGAAATTGCTAATGAAATCCATAGAACCTTTCGTGACCTACACTTGTTCTCATTTTTCTATAAATCCACAAAACTTAATGCTGCAAAAAAAAATCTTATTAAATTGAAACCAGCCTGAGATGATATAAATTTCCTAAACAGTTGTCATTTTGACAATAGGAAATCACTCTCTTACCAGTTCTGTATTGGAAACGTACACACTGATAGATTCTCTGAGACTCCTGATCTGAGGTACTTTACACAATGTCTCTGATCCTCTTGGAATCCCTATATTGACTCAGCAGAGAAACTCAATTTCTGCTTGGATTAGACTTTTTATTCTGGTTATCTACTACAAAGTACCTCAATAATTAGAGAATTAAATGCAATCATTTTGTTTTTGTTTTTGTTTTTTTTCTTGTGCCTTTGTACATTGGTTAATCTGTTCTGCAGTTAGCAGATGAACCAGGATGGTTTCCCTTGTCTGTTTGCTTTTGTGGAAGTTGGGCTGTAATGTAGAGTTCATCTAGTACAAGTAATGATCCCTTTCTAGAAGGAAAGTCCTCCTGTATTCAAACATCAGATGGGTAACATTCCAAAAAGATGTGAAGCGAAAGCCTCCTGTGTCTAAATTTCTGGGCCCTTAAAACTGCACAGAATAATTTCTGTTATTTTTCTTTGGCTAGTAAGTTTATGTCAAGTCAGATTTACAGGGAAGGGACTCATACTCAACTTCGTCCTGGGAAGAATATCACAAGTTTGAGAGCTATCGTTAATACGTCTTACCTCCTATTTTCTTCCAAAATTTAGTTGGTTGACAATAATTAATAAAATTCTTTTTAGTTTCATTTTCTTTCATTCATTTAATACACTCTTTTTTAAACCCATTACTACACACTTTAGAATTACTGCAGTGGAGAAAGCAATATAAAAACTATTTTCCTTTGCTTTTGAACTATATCTCTACTGTTAATACATTGTGATATGTAGAATGTCTTTTTTGAGATTTGGCTTCCTCTTTAGTAGAATGGAGATATAATACCTATCTTAAGAGAGTGCAACAAATACTTAAGTGTATATAAAATATTAAGTAACACGTTTTGTTCTAAAAGCAGTGAAGTAGAATAGTGGCTATGATCACTAATGCAATTACTATTGTGAACCTGAGCCAGCAAGCCTCTAGATCTTCTCTTTGATGTACAGGTTTGGATTTTATATAGTTAAGGAAATGATTGAGTTTTGATTGTTATTAGTGATCACTTATAGCAGTGAATGAATGCAAGTCAGCATCAACAAAGTAACAGATAAATGGAGAGAAATACAGGAGACACAGGCAACAGCTTACAATTATATTTTTTCTCATGGCATAACAAATCAGACACTTATTTAGCCAGGGGTTGTAGTATAGGCCTGTTATAACAGCACTTGGTGGGTATAACAGGAAGATCAAGACCAGAAAGTCATCGTTGGCTACAAAGGAAGTTCATGGCCAGTTTGTCTCATTTGATACCCTGTTTCAAAAATCCAAAATCTTAAAATTAGTAAATAATGGATTATCTGCTTAGCTAGTTCAGTATGGATCAAGACCTGGGGCTTATAAAAACATTCTTATCAGGTATAATATTCAAAAGACTCAGATACTATTTGTTCAGGAATTTTAACAGAGGCTTTTCTGATAGTTTTAAGCCAAGCATACAGAGTTCACTCTTTCTGTATGACATAGAAATAATGTTAATAGCTAGAGAAACTGAGTTCAGGTCCTGCAGATAATACTCAAATTTTCTATAAATCTGATCATGTCCTTAAAAAAGTTAAATCTGGGACTGGAGAGTTGGCTTAGCAGTTCAGATGCTTACCTACAAAGCCTAAAAAGCCAAAATTCAATTTCCCAGTACACACAGAAGCCAGATGCACAAGGTGACTCATGCGTCTGGAGTTCATGTGTAGTGGCTAGAAGCCCTGATGTGCCCATTCTCTGTCTTGATCCCTCTCTCTCTCCCTCTTTCTCTCACTCTTAAATGAATGAATGTACTTTTTTTTAATTTTAAAAGAAGTCAAATCTTTTTTTTTTTTTAATTCCAGTGTAGCTAGGGGTTACAAAGTGACAAAAAGTGAAAGTCCATTTGCAACAATAGTTACATTATGTCAATATGTATGCTTAAAGCCATTATGGCATATCTCTCTCCAGTGGTATAAAATTATGTTATCTTTATACATAGGAATGAACTTTTTCTTGGTAGCATTAGCTTTTATTATTTGTAATAGCCAAAAGTTTGGGGAGGGAAGCAAACACATATGATGGATAAGTAAAATGTAATTTCCTTCAACCATGGAAAGGAAGAATCTAGGACTCATAAAAGCTATTTGAAAGTGGAAAACATTATGCTAAGTGAAAGTAGCCAGGCACATAACACCCCATAAGGTGTCCAGAACAGGCAAATCCAGAGATAGAAAGTATTTTGTTTCCAGAGGAAATGGGAAAGACTAGCAATGGAAGTGAGTTTCCTACTTAGGCCAATGAAAACGCTCTCCAATTAATGATGGCTGCATAATGATTTAGAGATGCTAATACCAAAAATGGTTCTCTCTGAAGGGTTGGTTTTGCTGTGTAGATTGTATTTCAATTTTTAAAAATTAAGTCTCACAAACTGTCAGGTTAATTTTTCCTTTCATACACTTGAGTATTCCTTCTATACATCTAACCTTTCTCTTACTCTTCACACATATTTACACAGTCGACCTTTCTAGAGCATCATAAAGATATTAAGAGCTCTTCTTTGAGCCTCACATTGTCACAGCAATGAACTTATCACTTACATTTCTTATAATGTCTCAGAAATATGTAGATAAAACAGACTGAAATAGCATACTACTATAGACAGGAAGTAGAACCAAACTGGTGGACTTCTACAGCTCTTGAACTTATAGCTTGATAATCATTGCTATTATTACTACTCAAGGAATAAATTTTGACCTAATTCACAGTGATAAGTTTGAGTTATATTCGTGTATAATTATAGAATTGTGTACAACCAACAATATGATTACAGATCTTGAAGGAACACATAGAAGTCTTAATATTTTTAACATTCTTTTTAATTCTTAGAACCTACATTGTATTTATGAAAGTAAATAGTTTAACATAGCAAAACTTAACTTGTTTTTTTGTCAGACTCTTGGTGTCTCAAAACTTTTTCTTAAAGCATAAGCAAATTCTCATTTCTGGGATCAGTGACATTTGTCTCTGAAGTGCAAGGCATGTCAAGCAACAAGTGTAATGAATTTTAAGTCATTAATCAAATATATCCAGGTAACTGTTTTCACCAAGTTCCAACCTGCAATTGATATAGATGGCATTGACCTAAAGAGAACTGACCCTGTATGGACCAAGTCATATCTTTCTTTGGGAAGTGTCTATAAATGCTCATTTAAAAAATGCTACTAAAACAATACTTTAAAATTAAATAATATTAAAAAATACAGAATAATATGCCCATATTCAATTATCCTTAAAAGCAAGGCATATTTTATTTTATCTTTTGTTAACTCCTTTGATATTGACAACCATTTCTGCTTTTTAAAAAAGTTTATCCCTACTTAAAGACAGACTACCCTACTTTATTTATTTATTTATTCTACAGAGAGAGAGAGAGGGAGGGAGAACGAGTATGGCAGGGCCTCCAGCCACTGAAAATGAACACCAGATGTGTGCACCCTCTTGTGCATCTGGCTAATATGGGTCCTGAGGAATTGAACCTGGGTCCTTTGGCTTTGTAGGCAAATGCCTTAACCACTAAAACATCCCTCCAGCCCCATTTCTGCTTTTTTTGTTTTGCTTTGTTTTCATTTTCTATTATAAAGTCACTAGGGCTGCTCTTATGAATCTAGACCAGATATAGTATGAAGGGGATTATCAGACAATAGAACCTTTTGACAATCAAAGCAAAATACACTTCTTCCCTAGTTTTTTTTTTTTTTTTTTTTTACATTTCCTAATTAGTACATTAGAAATACTGAAAAGAAACCAAGACACCGATGTGACAACAAAAATCTTCCTTGTTCTCCCTCTCCCTACCTTGTTAAATATTTTATTGGAAAAATGGTGTTAACACACTTCAGCACCAATGTTGCCTACACAAATAGACTACAATACTATAGTGTGTTCGTTATTGGTTAATTCAGTCATCCTTTACAAATGACATAGCAGAAGTCATGAGAGGCTGAAATTCATCTTCCCATGCCAGAACAGTGAATCACTGCACAGGGGGCAGTAAAAAAACAAAACAACAACAACAACAAAAAACAACTTTTTCCTTTAAGTCAGAGTATTTATTTAAAAACAAAACAGCAAAACAAATAGAAGTATTCTGGCAAATACCAGAAAATTGTTTTACCTGTTAAACTTTCAAAAATTTAAAACAGTAACACCAAATGCTTCACTATACAGTATCTTTCAATGTAACAAAATACAATTCAACAGTGGTTTACATGAATACCTTCTAATGTCTTTAATATTGCTAATCTAGTTTAATAAGCTTACAAGACTTGTCTGTAATGAATTTTACTTCTCCATATCCAAGTTAAGAACAGTTTGCAAACAGCTGACCACAAATGTCTCACTGAAGGAGTCCTAGCAGATCTACATATATTCTCCATTTAACTGATGGACTTAAACTTGATCCACTGATTTGCACCACGCACTTCGAAAGGTGGGTCCTGAGTGTAGATGTGATGAGCTAATTCTTCCAACGGGGGTTCTGGATCAGTGATGGCAAACTGGGACGCTTCCTCGACTTCTTTCCTCACGTCTGCCTCGATTGCCTTCAATTCTTCCACGGCGCTGAGGTTGTTGCTGATCATCTTCTCTTGCAGAAGCATGATAGGATCGCTCTTACTCCTCATGTCGTGCACTTCCTCCCGGGTGCGGTAGGTGACCCCCGGGTCGCTCATGCTGTGCCCGTGATAGCGGTAGGTCTGCAGTTCCATCACCAAGGGCCCCTTTCCAGATCTGCAATAATCCGCTGCAAACTTGGTGGCCTCGCGCACACACAGGATATCCATGCCGTTCACCCTCAGCCCGGGGATGAAACTGCCTCTCTTATAGTACTCCGTGCTGGCTGATGCCCTCTCCACAGACGTCCCCATCCCGTAGAGGTTGTTCTCACAGATGAAAACACAAGGTAACTTCCACAGGGCCGCCATGTTGTAAGTTTCGGCCACCTGGCCCTGGTTGGCTGCGCCATCGCCGTACAGCGCCAAGCACACCTCAGAGGTGCCCAAGAGCTTGCAGGCCAGCGCGACGCCCGCTCCCAGGGGCACCTGCGCGCCCACGATGCCGTTGCCGCCGTAGAAGCGCTGGGCGTACATGTGCATGGAGCCGCCCTTGCCTTTGGCACAGCCTCCGCGGCGTCCGGTCAGCTCGGCCAGGATGGACTTGACCGAGAGCCCGCGCGTGTAACACAGGCCGTGGGCGCGGTACGACGTGATGACGTGGTCCGTGGGCAGGATGCCGGCCTCCAGCCCCACGTAGCAGGCCTCCTGGCCGTCGCACAGGTGGCAGAAGCCCCGGATGTACTTCTGTTTGTACAGCTGGTCGGCCTTGAGCTCCAGGCGCCGCACCACCTGCATGGCGCGGTAGTAGCGCAACGCGTCCTCGCGGCTCAGCACCGTGGACACCGGAGGGCCCTCCTCCAGCCGGTACAGGTCGCACGGCTTAATGTCGCAGGTCGCGTCGTTGGAGAAGTTCGACGATGACGGCAGCAGCCCTTGGCCGGCCCGGTTCTGGATGGCACCCAACAAGCGGGAGACGACAACCCTGAACATCTCTGCGCCGACTGCTGGAGGACAAAATGGCGCAGAGCCCAGCACAACCGCCACAATCACAGCGCATGCCCCAAAGCAGCGTGCCAGGGGCCACGCCCACGTGGCCACAACGCATGTGGGCTTTCTGTTGGAGGCTGGAACCCGTGGTAGTTAGGCCGCGCTATGTTCTCCAAGCCGCAAGTAACAAAGTGCCATTCCTTGCCCAGCTCTTCAGGAGTGCTGAGGGCATATGTCAAAGGCGTTGTTTACTATCCCCTGTTCTTAAGACTCTTGTGTTTGATCTTTAGAATACTTTTGGATTATTTAGCCTCCTCCAAGATATGCCATATTTAGGCTAATAACAATGAGGTTGTAAGTTATCTGTGGTTCAAACTGCCCAAACAACTTGTTTCCAAAATAACCTAACACCAAAATTTTTTGCTTGTTTGTTTTTGGGGAAGAGTGTTGCTCTAACCTTGGGGGATGATCTTGAACTCCCTCCATCCTCCTACCTCAGCCTTTCAAATTGAAGACATGGGCAGCTTTGCCTAACTTCCAAAAGCGTTCTGAACAAAAATTAGTGCTCCTTGGGCTAAAGAGATGGCTTAGTCATTAAGCACTTGCCTGTGAAGCCTAAGGACCGGGGTTCGAGGCTCGACTCCCCAGGACTCACGTTAGCCAGATGCATAAGAGGGTGCACCACATCTGGAGTTTGTTTGCAGTGGCTGGAGCCCCTGGCACGTCCATTCTCTTATCTATCTCTATCTGCCTTTTTCTCTCTGTGTCACTCTCAAATAAAATAAATAATTTTAAAAAAATTAGTGCTCCTAAAAAATATGCCACATTTGCTCCATGACGCCTCACTATATTATTTTAGGAAGACAAACCTCAGCCTGAGGGAACATATGCAAAAATTATAAGGCAAGTTGATACACAGGTTCTGCTTTGCAACACTGCATCTTCCCCCTTCAATTATTCTCAATCCTGAACAATTGTATGTTAATCTTCAAGTGCCATTATTTGCAGTTATTGTTGATATGAAAAGTGCTTCTTTTAAAAAAATAAATGTAGGGCTGGAGAGATGGCTTAGCGGTTAAGCGCTTGCCTGTGAAGCCTAAGGACACCGGTTCAAGGCTCGGTTCCCCAGGTCCCACGTTAGCCAGATGCACAAGGGGGCGCAAGCATCTGGAGTTCGTTTGCAGTGGCTGGAAGCCCTGGCTCGCCCATTCTCTCTCTCCCCCTCTATCTGTCTTTCTCTCTGTCTGTCACTCTCAAATAAATAAAAAATGAACAAAAAATATTTAAATAAATAAATAAATAAATAAATGTATTTACTTATCTGTGTGCATGTATACAACACATCTACCAGGTCTCCTACTGCTGCAAATACATACTACACTTTTATGAGGGTGGCTGAGGAGTTGAACCCCAGCAACAGCTTGTTAGCAAGTGTCTTTAACTTCTGAGCCATCTCCACAATCCCTTAGTGGGACTTTTCTTATACACATTGTCTCTAACAGGTTTTCATTGACTCAGTTGGCTTTTTTATTCTTTTTGTTTTGCTTTTATAGGTAGGTGATATAGAAATCTGGATCCAGGTTCTTACCATTCCTATTTGTGTCATAACCATTATTAAAAAGTATAATGTTTTAGAAAATACAATAAAACAATGGGCACATACATGCCTCAACCACTGACACCAGTTCACTCATACAACAGAAGTGGCCTTCAAGAACACATTACAGTTTTCATTTTTACACTTGTACTAGGAAGATGATTTTGTCCACCAATAAACTCACGGAGTCTATATTATGTAGAATGTTAAGCAAGTCTTATGGCATGTACTGTTTCATAACCACTATCTGGCAGTAAGTTTTCATTTCTTACCCCATATTTCCCATTCAATGTCCATTGCAGCACCTTCTCTTATGACTGGTTACAAGTGTTACTTTAGCCCCTTCTTTTGATATTCAGGTAGGGAGAAGAAATAGCTTGTTAAAAACGTTACCATCCCTCTGACAGCTGGATCCTCTCTGTGCCTTCTAAACCCAACCATCCTAATGGGCCTCCTCTTCTCACTCCAATTAGAATTCATCTGTTGGAATTCCTGGTCTGGCTGTGTTGTTTGCTCCCTCTTTGATAGTTAGCCTGATTCTGCTGTTCTCTTTCATTCCTGCAGGTACTAGCGTTCTCCAGGGAGCATTATCTCCATAAGAATGAGAAAAATGACACTGCAGGATGGAACAGTAGTGTTAATGGGTCACTGAGTGACAGCTGAGCCTTTTCTCAGAGGTATCAGCTAGGCTTGTGCTGCCAGCAACACAAGAGCTATAGAGTGATGTGTGCCAATTTAATCTTGTCACATGTAGTCTGGGCTGCAAAGATAGAGCTCTCCTTAAAAACCCAGTGTGACAAGGCTGAACCTAAACCATGCCAGAGACGAACATGCAAAGATGCTAACTGAGAAATGTTTGTACTGTAAGTGTTCACTGAAGACAGCCCTTTGAAACAGTATCTGTTTATGGTAATAAGTCAAAAATGTAAAATTTTCTGAGACCACTTGGACCTTAGTTACTCTGTGCATCCTAAATTCAAGCTAAAAGAGCTGAAATCAGATCTGCAGAATGTAATGAAGATTTTGATTAAACTAATTGATTTCCATCACAAGTTTTCAGACTAATATGGCTATCTTCCCAAATATATCTACATTTTCAAAGAAAAAAATGAGTCCCAGACATCAGTGAAAAAGTTTAAAACTACCCATGGAAACCCTGAGCTATTAATCCTGAACCCGCTTCCTTTTATGCCCCCAGCTCTGTATGGACAAGGCCAATGATGGTTTTCTTTCCTTCATATAATTCTGTTTATGGTTTTATGTTGTGTTCAATATCATGCTTATAAAGAAACAGAACCACCAGGCATGGTGGCGCACGCTTTAATCCCAGCAATCAGAAGTTAGAGGTAGGAGAATTGCCATGAGTTTGAGGCCACCCTGAGATGACATAGTGAATTCCAGGTCAGTCTGAGCTAGAGTGAGACCCTACCTCAAAAAAAGAAAAGAAAAGAAACAACCAAGAATCCTTCTACATGTTCACTCCTGAAATGTGTTTTTTAATTAAAAATCCCCATAAATTTTAAATTTTAAATTAATGGTAAATCTCACTTTAACCTACTTGAACTTATAGGAAGTGGATGTGCACTTTTATAAGGCCAACCACAGACTTTCAATTTAATTAATAAAAGGTCTAATAAAAGAGGAGACTGATTGCAATAGCAGTCCCTCATGCCACTGTGGCAACATTTCAGATTTCATGTCCAATGCTTGATGCTACAAAGGCATTTCTGAGTTTATCTTAAAAGTGTCACTCTCCTTGCATTAGCAGTACATAAAATACTTTTTTCAGTAATAGACAAAAACTTGTGATGCAAAAGAAAACTTGGGATGCTTGTGAGATATTTACATTTCCCCAGAAATACTTGCACTTTTTTACTAAATGTTAAGTGAAGAAAACTGTTAAGGAGTGAATATGTTCTGGATAAATATGTAATCTCATTTTTATTATACAAATAGTGACTTTTTTCATAGCACTAAGATTTGACAATCTAGTGAGTAAGAACTTGGTGCAAAAATTAAAAGCAATTAAAAATTAAATTAAAAACAATTTTCCAATTTGTTCTGTTCATTTATTTCCCTGGAGAATAGGAGAAATACAAGTGATAAGGGAATGAGGGTGTCTTTGAAAGCATCAGAGCCCTCCTTGGCTTTGTATGTACAACAACTCAGGATCTAAGGTATATAGCAAGTCCATGATCACACAGAAATTCTACTGAATCTTTGGCCTCCAGGCTCTTGTCTCACTAATTTGAGGGATAAATTTCATAGACCATAGGGTGAAATTTAGATTTTGTTATAGCTTAGGAGAAGGAGCACTTAGAACTAAACATCTAGCTTAGCTTGGCCCTAAGGGTAAGTAGAGGAATGCAAGGCTCCTGCCTGATAGGGCAGGAATGGGGTTCCAAAAAAATGAGAAAGCCAGACTCTCTAGATTGGGGTCTTTCAAGGAGCTTACTGGATGATTGGTGGAGCTGAACTCATCTGCTCATTTCTTTTTTATTACTTTAATTTTTTTTTTATTGAGAGAGGGAAAGAGAGAGAGAGAGATTGCGTGAGAGCAAACGAATGGGCATGCTAAGGCTTCCAGCTACTGCATATGGATTCCAGATGCATGTACCACCTTGTGCATCTGGCTTACATGGGTCCTGGGGACTCAAACTGAGGTCCTTTGGCTTTGCAGGCAAGCGCCTTAACAGCTAAGTCATCTCTCCATCCCTCATCTGTTCATTTCTGATGCCCTATACCTGGGTGGTTTAAGCTCTTTGGAATGGAATAATACTTTTACATTACCCTCTCTCCCAGGAAAGGAAGAACAGAGACACTTAACCTTCTCGGGTAAGGGTTTAGGAGATAAGAAAAGAAAAAGAAAAAAAAAGACAGGGCCAAGGATATTTTTTGCTCCTAATCAACTTTTAGTTTACTTTTGGAGGAAAGCTGTTACTCCTAATGTGCCTCATCAGAATCATACATTCTGTAAAATATGACAGGTAACATACCTCTCTAATGTTCCTATAAGTTATTATATCTTAAAACAGAGACCTCTGGGCAGTATTTTTTTTCTTTATATCCCCATTATATTTCTGAAATGTAAAATCCAAAGTAAAAGTTAAGAGAATAAATGACCATGAAAAGAAGGCTTGATCAGGAATGGGAGAGGAAATAGCAGTTGTCTTTCTACCAGATGATAATGGAAAGAGGAAAGAAAGCCAGTACAGGTTAAATTTGAAGCAACTTTTGGAGCTGCCATCAATTTCTCAGTGATGACCAGAGTTGTATGTCCTCATGTTTGCTCATAGCACTCAGTCCTCTATTCCTTGAGGATGGAAATAAGACCTTAAAAAATACTGATAAAATACCATAACATCCAACTGGGAAGAAAAACCTTTCCAAGTACTTCAATATAGTCCCAATGTTACAACTATAATTGAATGTGGAAAAGTACAAAATCTGGTACCAAGATATGCTGTGCTCAACAATGTCCACCAGTAGAACCAGGAGTTTAAAACTGATTCAGCTCCATGTTTAGAATTATTCATAAAATTTATTCAAAATAAAAATCAATTCAGTAAATGTTCTTGACAAATCAAAGTATTTTCAATAGAATCCAACTCAGAAGTTTCTTGATGGGAAACTGTCTTATTCAACAGATTTTAATTCATGTACATTTACAATGTTATGTTTCAATTTTTCGGGGGGGGTGGTTTTGGGTTTTTTTAGGGTCTCACTGTAGCCCAGGCTGACCTGGAATTCACTCTGTATTCTCAGGATGGACTCGAACTCACGGCAATCCCTCCTACCTCTGCCTCCTGAGTGCTGGGATTAAAGGCGTACACCACCATGTCAAATTTTTAATTCTACAAATAAATAGACATTTATTCATCATAATGTTCACTTTAATAGGAATACAATATATATATGTATATATATATATATATATATATATATATGTTATAGTAACTTCATATTCACTAGTGAAATGTGGACTTCTAGCCTCTGGACAACCAGTCTTTAGTGATATATTAGTTCCTTCTGATCTGTATTATTTCATATTTTCCTTATCAGTGCCCTCTAGCTACATTTATAGTATTTGTGTGAATATTGCCTATTTCTGATGTCACTGTACCTATACAATGACACATTACATTCACATCCCTGAAGTCTGCTTCTTTGAAGAAGACCTAAGAGTCACTGAAGTAGGCTTAATTAGAAAATATGGAATATTGGCAAAATTCCAGGCTACTGCTGCCCCCTAGAAGGAAGTTTGTGCAACACATTTAACCAAATCTAAAGAGAATCAGAGGAAGAAATCAAAATGTGCAGCCCATTTTACCAACTGTACATGACCTTGTCTGGTTTTCCTTGCCTTGTCCAGGGCCTAAACTGAGGCATGTAGGGCTATCTTAGAACATTGAGAGCTCTAGGCATATCATATTCTGAACAGAGATGCTGACAAAAATACATCCTAACAGACTGATAGGGAATCCCTGTGAATAGGTGCAGACACTCTGAAAATTTAAAGGCATTATGCATATTCATTTGATATTTAAGTCACCACTGTAGATATTGCCCAGCTATGCAATAACAGCACACATCTTTGCTACAGAGACACTTAATGTAAGGCAACTAGCCTCATTTCTAATTTGCACATAAGGAAAGGGTGTTAGGGAAGAGGGAAAATTAACTATTCTAGCAAATTTCCTTCTCTGAGTTTCCTCTTCTTCCCAATGTGAAATACTTCAAAGGTTCTTGCCATGGCCCTTCTCACAGCCACGTGGGCAACCTGGCCCCCTAGGCGACCTGACTCCTAGAGTCCCCATCATTCCATTGGCCAGTTTCCATTGACAACCACCCTCATAGCAAAAGAAACAAAAAGCAGTTCCACCACTATCTTTGCCCTCTTTCCTGTCCCCTTTGCCCCCAGGTGGCTTTATTTCTGTCTCTTCTTTCTCTACTCACACATGAATCTTCTGTCTGTGTCTCTCTTTTCCATTTCTGTGTCCCTCCCTCTAGCATTCTCTCTATTGCCCACTCAGCCTGTAGCATGTGTGCCCACAACCCAATCTCTCACCTTAGGTCTCTGGGCCAGTTTCCAGGCAGGGCCAATAGTCACCTGTGCTAACAACAATCACTCCCACCATCCACCAACTTCTGCTATAGCAAAGTAGATCTGAGGGGCCACTGGGGTTCACATGGGTTCTTCTTTACTTCCTTCCACTTCTTTCTCAAAGCTACAGTTCTGCTCCAAATCTTGGATCTTGACTTATAATGTAGTTGGTCTCTGGCCTTCCTCCTCAGACTTCCCACCATCACATCTCCCAGCCAAAGAAAACAAAGGGAGGTGGCTAAGTAGTTAAAGGTGCTTGCTTGCGAAGCTTGACAGCACAAGGTTGATTCCCCTTCATCCTCATAAAGTGAGATGCACAAACTGGCACATGAGCCTGGAGTTCGTCTGCAATGGCAGGAAGCCCTAGAATGCCCATACTCACTCTACCTATCTGCCTCTTTCTCTCTCTCACTTTCTGTCAAATACATAAATAAAAATAGTAGATCACAAAAGTAAACCCCCCCCCAAAATATTTCTCCTTATAATATGTGCATGAAGTGCTTTCTTCCATGCATCACGTTTCTGTATTAAGTTGGAGAAAATAGGATGAGGACATACAATCAAATGACCTTGTTGTTTGGAATTTTTTCCAAATCCAGTCCACACACATATGTTGTGCTGTGAGCTCCCCCAGCTTTGCTGCCATGGTCAAGATAAGGACACAGCACCTCTGGATGACAGAGGAAGCAACACAATAGCAGCTGTCATAGAGACAATAAAACCAATGCAGCACATTCAAGATTCCAGGCAATGGTTTCAATGACCATTTGTCTTTATTAGGATCAATGATGAGAAAATGAACAGTAGATTACTGTGAGACTGCAACATACAAAACAGAACACTCCAATTTTGTAAAGTTGTGTTGTCTCCTTTAATTTGGTAATATAGCAGAGCTGGAAAGGCACATTGGGAAATATGAAAATCAGAATCTCATAATTATGCAATATGTTATGAATATGAATGCAGTTTTCTCCAAGCAACATAAGACAATGCAGGCGATGCTTTATGGGGCTCTTTTCTTGTGTGAGAATCTTTCTGTTCCCACGGACCCACTGTGCCTCTAGATTCTAAATTATTTCCATAGTATCCAACACTCTCACTTTAAAAGGCCACCAAGTGGGAGCATCAAAGACAACTTTAATTAGAAGTCCAATAGACATCACCCACATTGGTAAATAAGACAATGTGCCAGAAGGGTTTCTAAGTGCTAGCATGTCAGGCACTCATCAGAAGATCAGATTCAAGAAGCAAGATCATTGGGGTTTGTCAAGAAATTTAACAAGAGCCTGTCAGGGCCACTAAATGTTTCTATTTTCTTCAACCCAATTACTACACATTTTTCTAAAACCCCTTATGGTGTTTACATTCCCATCTAGCCCTCTTCCAACCTCACATCACGATACATAGCCTTCTGTTGTATAAGAATGCATTGCAACTTTTCCAAGGGACTATTCTTTATTTTATTTATTTTTCTCTATCATATGCTATACATCAAACCCCATTGATCAAAGAAAAATAAACCCATTGAGGTTAGTAACCCCAGTAAACCCTGGGCAGGTCCTCAGGCCCTCACTATTTCACTGAGAGATGGGTCCTTATCTTCTGATGTCCTTGCTCATTGCTCCCCACTAATCCCCACCACAGCTGCCAGTCTCCTTAGGAAATTTTCTTCGCTCAGAACTTCCTTCGGGCTCATCTCAGCAGAGGAAGAATCTTCTTATCTGGAAATCTAACCCCTCAGCCTTAGCAACAAAACCTTCTATTCCATCATAATGTGATACTGTTCTCTCAGATTCTCCGCATACCCCCCAGACGCACCAGAGAATCATCAATTTTCTCTTCTTTGGATTTCTTGCATGCTCAAATTTCTTCCAGTCTGAAAGCAGATACCAGAGACCTTACTGCCTCTTTTAGATATCATCCTATATTATTCCTTTTATCTAGTCAGTCTCCACAAGTATGTAGCCTGCATGATGGTCTCCATTTACTTTCCTCTAATTGCTTCCATATGCTTCCTCAATCTGCATCAACAGTGAGCTGACATTTCTCACATCAAGGGCTTGGCTGAATTTGACGACAATGTTAGTATTATCAGTCTCTGGAATTCTCCACCACACAACATAAGCATTTCTCTTACTGTGACTTAATTTTTTTTTAATCATATGCTGCTTATAACCCAGACTTCATTTCCTATTATGTAAACCTGGGCCCCAAAGTAAATGTGGGTATAAAGCTTAATGATATGTGTCTACTCTTGCCAACTTAAACAGTTACTCAAAAGGACATATATGATTTATTGGTTGAAGTCCCACTAGTAGAAAGATGCCAATACTATTTTTAACCTAGCTTTCTTTCATTTTCTCAAATCTCCCAGAAAAAAAAAAAAATGTATTTTAAAGCTTGGCATCTATTTAAAACTTAAACTATTCTTAAAAAAAAAAAAAAAGAGGAAGAAAAAGCAGTTTCCTTTACTTTTCCCAATTAAATAAAAACAACTTCTTAAATTTATATTTACAATCAAAGACTTATTGCTGATTTTAAAATAGAATATATCCATGACAATATCGTCTTTATGAGAAAATTCTATAGACAACATTGAAAAGCATGAAAACAAAAATCTAAAATCACCAGTTAACAACTTTTGTTTTATTTCTCTTTACTTTTTAAACTGCGAATGCAATTGAGACTATATGTTACATTTTTAAATTTTTGTTTATTTGTAAGGAGAGAGAGAGAATGAAGATAAAGGGAGCACAGGGGCCTCTTGCTGCTACAAATAAACTCCAGACACATCCACCACTTTGTATATCTATCTGGTTTTACGTGGGTACTGAGGAATTGAATCAAGGCCAACAGCCTTTGCAAGCAAGCTCATAAACCATTGAGCTACCTCTCCAGCCCCATATTTTATATTTTTATAACTTCTTTATTTTCATTCTTTTATACAATATATGCATACTAATTGCTAAAATTACCAAAAGGCATTTGAAATATCATTTCAGGCACTAAAAAAATGAATATGAATGTGCATAACTAAAAGTTTCTAATGATTGGACACGTACATTATTCTTGAGCTTACACTTGGTGCCAAACACTATGTATGCATTAGTACAATTGTGATATTTAAGTTTTACTACAATTTTTTTCACCCAAAATCTTTGTTTCATATGCAAGTCTTCTCTTTTAGTCTTTCATTATTTACTTGTACACAGTCACAAAATTATATACCATAAGCACTTAGTATTTTCTTTTTAGTGAGTATGCTCTTTGAGATATCAAAAGACATCAGGATAATGAAGAAATATGGCATTAAAAGTTTTTTATATCCATTCAGTTTTCCCTTTTATCACTGTACAATTCGTATCATTAGTACCTGTGGATACTTACTTTATGCTTGTATCTACATATCTATGTCAACATCATGTTCAAATGTTAAACTTATTTTCTGGATTCTGGCTGTTATTATTTATCAGTTGATTCTTCTTATGTTCTAATGTTTCAGTTTTGATTATTTACGTTATATAATTACAGATTTGATAGATGAAGCCCTTTCTCATTACATTTTTCTTAAAGCCCTAAGATTTCATAGCCAACATATTACATATTTCATATGAAGATTACATTTCATTTGTTATAGTCTTAATAATTGTGAATTTCAATTTGAGTTGCATTAAATTAAAGATTTAGATTTATCTTTACTATATTTAGTATGGCCATCCAAGAATGTGCATATCTCAACTTATTCAGATTTTTATAAACTATAAACTAACATCCTGTGCTTTGTCTTGTGAGTCCGATACATTTGAAAGTTGTTTCTCAGATTGGATGATGGTGGCTTTGATAGAGAATTATTTACAGATTTTGTTATTTACTATGTTCCAGGCACTTGGATAAACATTTTGTGTACACTAGTTTAGTTAGCTGCCACAGCAGTCGTATCTATCATACAGGTAAGATCAATTTACATATTGTTAATAATGAGAAAATAAAAGCTTTAATAAATTAATAAATTGTCCAGGAGCAATTAGCCAGTAAGTGATAGAAACAGAATTGTAATCCAGATCAAACTTCAAGAATTCTAGTGTTTCAACAACAAATATAAACCTAGCTCTGAGATTGCAATATAAATTCGGCATGGAAAAATTTCCAAATTCAATTTTTACTATATTTTGTAAATGTGTTAAAATTTATCAAACATGCTTTTAATATTTATAGAGATGATCAATTCATATCTTTTCACTTGTGTTAGTGATTTGTGTATGTTCAGCTCTACCCCTAGGTTTGCTGAGACCCTCAGACAATCACCAAAAAAGCTTCTCTTCTTTATGAAGTACCAAAATGCATTACCAAATTCACTGGACCATACAGGGTACAGTGACTTATGGATGATAATTTAGAATAGTGAATAAATATTATGTGACCCATTATTTAATATCGAGTTAGAGCTTGTGAAGATATGAGATAGTGCTCAAAAGCAGCAGTCTATTTTTGGTCTTGGCTAAGCACCACCACTTCCTGATCATTATTTCCAGTTCATCATTTTTATCTTACTTCAAATCTGCTTTCATCACAAAACAATGGTTTTCCAGAAAGTGTTTGTGTTGAAGCTGTATAGATTCTTCAATCTGCATTTTGCTCATACTATTTATTTAATTCCTTTTACCTTGTCATGATGCAGCAAATGCATCCCACTTCTATGAACACTGGCTTCTCAAAGCTTATCGCTCTGCTATCCTGAAGATGGCTGCAAATAACTCTTATCCAAAGTATGCAAGAAAAGCTAAATGGAAACTTGCAAACTTAGGGGGAATACCAGCAAGCCCACGTAGGAGGACCTTCAGTGGGATGGGGGCAGGGAGCAGGGAAATGATGGTACTAAACATATGTGTATCCATACAACTTTCTGCTTAATGTGGCCATGTTCAATTTTTATTTGTAATATTTTTGCATAAATACAGAAAAATAAACATAGCAAAACAAAATGTGTTAAAACACATATTTTGATTATGTTTTTTCTTAAGCAACTAAGGATTCAGCCATAGCATTGTCAAATGTTTGTCTTACCATGTCAAGTGCATTCCTGGATTCTGCAAATGTTATGATTTGAACGGTTTCAATCATGATAAAAATCTGGTTGCCAGTGTAACAATGTTTGCAAGGACCTTTGAGAGAGACTGTCCAACTTGCAATACTGAATTAATTCTCATGGAAATCATTAGTACTATGAACAAAAGTTACTAGAAAGCTTTCAGCTCCTTTGTACCTCCTTCACATCTGACTGTCTGCTTTCTTTTAACATGTTAGCATGGAGTACATAGCCCTTACTAGATGCAGCCACTAAATCTTGTCCTGCTCTGTTTCCTAGACTATTCACTGAACAAACCTCTTTAAAAAAATGGGAATACTTGCAACCCCACTCAGGAGGGTCCCCAATGGAATAGGGACAGGGACAGGGAAAAAGAGAGTACCAACACATAACGCTTCCACGTGAAATTTGTTAATAATAAATAAATATAATACAAAATCCTACCACCAACAAAAAACAACAAAGTTACCCAGTATATTGGTTTGAATGTAAAATGGGGGACCATAGACTTATGTGTCTAAATTCTTAATCCCAGTTGGTGGCTCCTTTGGGGAAAGTTCAGGAACTTTTGAGAACGGAGCCTTGCTTAAAGATGTGTTACATGGGCTGGAGAGATGGCTTAGTGGTTAAGCGCTTGCCTGTGAAGCCTAAGGACCCCAGTTCGAGGCTCGGTTTCCCAGGTCCCACATTAGCCAGATGCACAAGGGGGCGCACGCATCTGGAGTTCGTTTGCAGAGGCTGGAAGCCCTGGCACGCCCATTCTCTCTCTCTCCCTCTATCTGTCTTTCTCTCTGTGTCTGTCGCTCTCAAATAAATAAATAAATAAATAATTTTTAAAAAAAGATGTGTTACACTATAGGTGGGCCTTGACTGTTTTAGCCTGGCTCTCTTGCTAGTCTATTTCCTGTCTTCCTGCTGATGTGATGATGTGCCATCAGCTTCCTATTCCTGCCATGATTTCTCAGCCATGATGAATTCTTCCCTCAGGAACTGTAAGTCAAAATAAGTTTCCTTCCTTAAATTGCTTCTAGTCAGTTATTATCCCAGCAATGAGAAATTAACTGACATACCCATTTGCAGACATTACGTTATAACAAACAGAAAGTGGAGTAAAATAGCAGCACATCATCAGCAGTGAGAATACCCATGTAAGTGTGAAGAAAGACATTCCTACTCAATCAAGGAATGGCTCACCTTCCCAGCACACAATTTCATACTAACCAAGGTTTAATATTAACCTTAGTGTGACAAGACCAATTAGCTACTAAAGAAGAATTATTTTGTAAGGACATGGTGGGTTTGTGCAGCTATATAGTCTCTTAGCTCTGAGAGGAAAAACTTCATACCAGGCAGGCTGCCTCACAGGTAGAGCAGAGTTTTCAATTAGACTATCCTGGGTACCATATTGTTAATGACAAAAGATATCTATGGTAGCCTCAGCCAGCCTTAGGTGGTGTAGACTGCAGGCAGAAGCAGCATGCTTCTTAAGTAGATGTGTGAGTCATTGCTTTTCCCTATTCCCCAAACCCCACGGTTAATGGTAAACAAGCCCAAAACTCAGAGCAAAGGATGTAAATTTGGCCTGCAAACACATAAGAATCATATAAAAATAATTCATCTGTGTAGTTCTAACATTCCAACATTCTTTTTTATTTTTTAAGGTTTTTAAGCTTTTTTTTTTTTTTTTTTTTTTTTTTTTTTTTTTTTTCGAGGTAGGGTCCCATTCTAGCTCAGGCTGACCTGGAATTCACTCTGTAGTCTCAGGCTGGCCTTGAACTCACAGCAATCCTCTTACCTCTGCCTCCCAAGTTCTGGGATTAAAGGCATGCGCCACCACACCCAGCTCAAGTTTTTTACTGATACTTTTCAAGCATATGCATACAGCATTTTGATCATAACCCCTTTTCCCATTGCCATCTTACCCCTGGTCCCCTGCACTCCTCCACTGAACCTCTGCTCCTAGGGAACATTCAGCCTCCTACTCTTTCTGTGTCTTTATTGTTAGTTTTTGTTTTATTTCCTCAGTGGATGACTCACTTCACTCACTGTGGGTGATGAATTTTATGGATTTTTGGTTTGAGAATAGAAGAAATACATTAACACTTGAAAATAATTAGCCTTCTAAAATGTATACCTGGAAAGTAAAAAAAAAGATGCAATTTTAAATATAAATCAAGTTACAATATTCAGAATACAACAATTTTATTTATAACAGATTAAAATACAAATAAATCTAATTGATGAAAAATAAAGAGTTCAATGATTGGCACTTATGACCAGACTCTCTCTGGCTCTCTTTCTTGTTCTCTCTTACATACATATTCATGTACGTATGTATTATACACACAGAGAGTGAAAGAGAGAGAGCCTTATTATCATTTCACCTACTATAAATGTGAAATCCAATCACATATATAGGACTCAGATATTTTCTTATTTTTGTGATTTGAATATGAAATGTTCCCTAGCTAGGAGCAGCCCTTGAGATGGACCCCAGATGGAGGAAATAGGTAACTAGGGGTAGACCTTGACATTTCATAACCTAGCCCTACTTCCTGTCTTCTCTGCTATTTCCTGACTCTGTAGTCAGTGTGACCAGCAGGTTCCTGCTACTGCTACCAATATTGCCCATCATAATGAACTGTATGTACTGGAAATTTAAGCAAGTCTTCATGCCTCAAAGAGCTTCTCATTAGGTATTTTGTCACAGTAATGAGACAAGTAAATAGAATTTGTTAATATCATCACCCACATGGTGCCAGCTTTACAGTTACCAAAGATACAAGAGCTGTGTGGTGAGACTACCCAAGCCCTTTGGAGCTGAGATGACTCAACTACATGTCTTAGATGCTGAAAATGAAGCAGGAGGACTTGATTTTTGCCCTACTAGGTTTAATTTTTGCTTTTGTCTGATTGTTCTTTTGGTATGGACCCTTTTCTACTTTTTGGAAACAGAATATTTACTTTGTGGCAAAGAGTGGTACTTGGGAAGAAAAAGCATCCCCTGCCTTCCCAGTCTGCTTTAAACTTCTCCCCAGCTGAGAATCTGGTTCCAGCACAATTAGCATGATTTGTTGGGAAGGTTGTCACCTTAGAGATAATATTTCTTTGATATGAGAATATTTTCAAATAAACACATTAAAAAGCAGTAAGCCAGACATAAGGACTGAGTGTGTGTGAACTTCTGTAGAGGTCACTCCTTTCCTGGATATTTTCTGGGACACTCACAAACAAGACTATTGACTTTGCTTACAATGAAGATACCATAACTTCCTTCTTCTCTGTTGTCTAGAGTTCTGCCTTATCTATTTTAATCCTGCCAAAGACACCTCAGCAACATACCTGTGATTTCATCTTAATTCCTTAACCACCTTTGAAGAAAATGTCCGCAGAATTCATAGAAATCCTATATTAAAAAGACAATGAAGCCCACACCCAAACCTGTATATGTCTTATTCTTTCCCTGAGCACTATTCTGTTAATCAAGATCTATGACAAACATGTCTTTCCATAAATTATAACTCTGCTTCAACATGGCTTATCATGATTTTCTTTTTTTTTTTTTTTTTTTTTTTTTCCCCACAAAGCCAAGGATCCAGCTTTTCCTAAGTGGAGATCCTTAAAAGAAAAGGGAACTCCTTGGGCTGTTGCAGGACCTTGTCTTCTGCTGCATCATCCTCCCTTAAGATACTTCTTGTCAGGTATTTACTAATACATTTGTGGTCAGTAAGCTAAAGTGATGCATGATAAATAGTAAGTACTCTAGATTTGTTTAATAAAAACATGATTATGGTCCTTTGTTAAAAACCCACATTCTCAGCAATAAAGGAAAAATTGAACTGGTAAGTTGTAATAAATCATTCATCACTAATTTTGTCTGAACTTTTGTACACTATTGCTTGCACTAGGTTCCTTGTGTGAATTTTACAGTTGTTTCACCATGTATTCAGATTTTTGAGCATAGTTTACACTAATATTATATTTGTTTACTCTTATGTATTTTACCAAGAACAGTGCTACTATATGGTTAAATGCTGTCAAATTGTATTTATGTTATTTTGATTATAGTTAATAACTCACTGTCAATTTGAATATCAGAAATAGTAAAATAAAATGATAACCCAGTCTTTGAAAACAATTGTCAAGGAAACATTCAAAAGCAAGACATATGAACCACTGAGAGAAACTGATTTGCTATCAAAATATATGCCTTCATTTATGCCTTCAAAAGCATTATCAGTTATGTCAAAATAATGAAATACAGATATTTAACATCTAAATAACTATACTTGTGAAAAAACTATTGTCTTGTAATTTGAAATTGTACTTTTGGTTAAGTTATAAAAGTAAAGCAGGAACAATAAACATCATTAAGGAGTATACATGAAACAATAATCATTTGTCTTTTAAGAAAGAAAGGAATATATAAATAACATTTTGCAAAATATTTATTGCCTTATAAGTTCAAAACTTAACCTGACACTAAAATTTTGATATGGTTATTGGTAATATTAAAAGAGCACAACCCCTTATAGGTCATTATGAAGGCTGATGAGGCATATATTGCAAAGCTTTAATGGGAACTGTGAATATATTTGCTTTAGAAATTTGCCATTAATTTATAGTTGAACTGCAGCACATGCTTATCTTCTATCCTAAATAATAGAATCCTTGAGTCAAAAATTATGCAAATATACATGGCTTCATGTTATTAACAATGAAGTAATCACAACATACACAAAACACACTAAAATGAGAATGATGCTAAACCAAGAGTAATTTTGGAAACAGGAGCAAATACTAAATAATATTCCCAGAGCCTTGATAATTCTCAAACAGTGCCTTTAGGAAGAAATGTTTCTTCACCTGCACTGGTGCATGGCTGGTAACATGTATAAATTGGCCATAGGGACAAGCTCCTGCTTGTCTTTGCTCAATGAATAGATTTGGCACAAAGACTGCTCTAGTTCAGACCCTATACAGAAGCCACAAGATAACCATTTCTCTTGACCCAAGGTTAGACTCAGTTCCTACAGTGCTTTTTTCACAGGTATACCTCAAACTGGCTACTAAAATATGTTCTCTTGTCCCAACAGGCTACAGAGGCTACTACCAGCTGGTAGTATCTCAAAATATTGTCAAAATCTTCTACCTTTATTAATCTGTTCTCCTATAACCCAATTTTATGGAGCTATGTTTGGTATCTATACATTTACAAAAAGGGAGAGAAGAGCTTAATTCTTTACTGATAGTCACCCAATAATCCTTAATACTTTTGAATCTACACTAAAGATTTGATTTTGACACTGGGTGTGATGGTTCATGCCTTTAATCCTAGCACGCCTAGCACTCAGGAGGCAGAGGTAGGAGGATCGCCATGAATTCAAGGCCATCCTGAGACTACCTAGTGAATTCCAGGTCACCCTGGGCTAGAGTGAGACACTACCTCGGAAAAAAAAAAAAGAAAGAAAAGAAAAAAGATTTGCTTTTGAGAGCGATCTAAAAAACAGTAACCATTTTCTCTCCCTAAGCTGTGAACTTATTTAAAAAGAGGAAGAAGGAACAGCAAATGTTACAAAGCAAATATCGCTTTCATTATGTGGTGGACTAACTGAATTCCAGTTACAAGAACACTTGATTTCCAGCTTCATGATTTCCACACACTCACAAGAGAAAGAAGAGACTGGAGCTGAGATAAGCAAACCCAGCATATACTTTACTTCCCTTGGCTAGAGTGAGTAAAAAGCCCAATGAGAAGTTAGGGATGCTGGACTCATGAACACTCATCACATGGAGGAAGAAAAAACTATGGGGAGGAAACATCATCAACTAGGTTGTCTTTTGTTATATTTTGTTTTATTTTTTTTCTTTTTCATTATTAACAATGGCTAATTTGTTGGAGTTTACAACCAACAGTGACACTTTCCTTAAACAAGGAAGGAAAACATATTAGAAATGTCCTTAACTTAAAACATTATAACTTGGGCTAGAGAAAGAGTTTAGCAGTTAAGGCACTTGCCTGAGAAGTCTAAGGATGCAGGTTCAATTCTCAAGAACCCACGTAGGCCAGATGCTCATGGAGACACATGTGTCTGGAGTTCATTTGCAGTGGCTAGAAGCCCTGATACATCCATTCTCTCTCTCTCATATGAAAAAAATAGATACAATTTAAAAGACCTTATAATGCTGCCATTCCAGGATATCTTTTTCATATTTGACTTAAAAGTTCTGAAACAACTCATATCTGATGAGTTTTGCAAAAAATCCATATTGATGGTTGCTTATATATTAATATTTCACTCTCTAAAACAGAAAACATAAGCTCTTTCCTCATATCAAGTCAGAACCCAAGTTCTTTCCAGAGCTGTTTCCCTACCCCTGCAGACAGACCTTGTTCTCTCACATTGCTATAAGACCTCCAACCATCACCTTCACATTTCTGGGGTCAATGTGGGAGGGGGTGTATGTGAGTTGCTGTCTTATTACTGTGACCAAATAACCTGACTAGAAGCAACTTATGGAAGAAAAGGCTTCTTTGGGGCTTATAAATGCATCAGTCCATTTCTTTTCTTTCCAAATTTCACATTTATATATTTTATTTGGGTCTGGGCATCCATTGCTCTGAGTTTTGTTTTGTTTTGTTCATTTTATTTTTCATTCCCTTTGGGTCTGAACAGAGGAGTAAGCAAATACTATGATACAAACTCAAAGTTATTTTGAAATTTCTTCTAACAAACAAATTAGTTCATTACTATTAAATTTACCATTGCTCAAGTTCAGAGGGCATGAGAAAATTGCAACCAGATTCTTTTCCAGAATCACATGATTCCTCAAGGTTCCAATAAGGTTCTTGTTCTCCTCTGAAACCTCATGAGGTGAGCTTTTACTTGACCTTCTTATCTGTCAAAAATGCAAACTAGACTACTGCATTATCCTCTGCTTACAGCATTATATGACTACCACATTCAAAGTTCCAAATCCTTCCACCAACCAGTTTCAGAAGACTAAGACCCACAAGGTCAGGCTTATGACAACAATCCCATTTCTTTTTTTTTTTTTAATTATTTGTTTGTTTATTTGAGAGAGAGAGAGAGAATGGACGTGCCAGGGCCTCCAGTCACTGCAAACTAACTCCAGATGCATGTGCCACCTCATGCATCTGGCTTATTGGGTCCTAGGGAATTGAACTGAGGTCCTTTGGCTTTGTAGGCAAATACCTTAACCACTAAGAAATCCCACCAGCCCAACAATCACATTTTTTATTACCAATTTTCTGTATCAGTTACCCATCATTGCTTTTATAAAGCACCAGATCTTCAGAAACAATACAGAAGCAAAGAGGTTTGGCTTACAGTTTCTATGGGAAGTTTGTAAGGGCACAAAAGGCATGATGGCTGGAGCAGGAAGAAGCTGGTATCACATTGGCAGTCCAGGTGCAGAGGAAGAAGAGTGCCCAGACTACAAAATTTCAATGCTCATCCCCAATGACTCACTTCTTCCAGCAAGGCTATAACTCCTAAAGAACCCAAACAGCACCACCAACTGAGGACCATGTATTAAAACATGTGAGCCTATGGAGGGCATTACTCATTTAGGTCACCACAAAGACATACATCAGACATCTTTGGCATCTCCTTGAAATTATACAATGTTACTTCTTGTATTTAACTGGCAAGCAATTAGTGACAAGGCTGTATTTACTGAAACTGGAAATGTAGTCTTTCTGTTATGTACAAATTCAGTTGCCTTAAAAGAACAAATTTTGGTATAAACAGCTATCATTTTGTCAAAGAACAAGTTAAATACTAAACCTATTATTGCATCAGGGTAAAATTTTCCCCATCTCAAATTATGCCTGGTCATCTTTGTAACATATCTCACTAAATGTCCAAAATAAGATTAAGAGGAGATAGAAGTTAATTCTAATAAAAGCTGAAACAAATATAATGATAGGCTGAGAACATTTCTCTCAATTTTTGATAAAGGATATAGAAGTATAAGTTCTATCGATATAGATCAGTTGAAGAAATACAAGTCTGAGGACCTGAGTTTGGATATGCAGACCCACATAAAAGCTGGGCATAGTGGCAAGTGACCCTAATCGAAGCATGATGTAGCAGAGACAGGTAGATTCTTAGGACTTAAAGCTAGGTACTCTAGCAAAATCAGTGAGCTCAAGGCTCAGCTTGAGATCTTGCCTACAAAATAAGGTGCAAAGCAACTATGGAGAACACACAGCATTGACCTCTGCTTTCCATACCTCTTTGCACAGAAGTGCTTGAGCACCTGTACACACACATGTGCCCAAACAGAAAAACACAAACATGCATATATACATGCATGCACCCACACCTCACACATACATAGGCAAAAAAGAGAGGCTAAGTAAAGAAAACTATTTCATATTGCCCTGATTATAGTACTAAACATTTTGAGGGAGTTTATGACCTGTAAACTGAAACCCAAGTGTAATATACATCTATACATTGGATATGTCTGCTTAGGAGGTGGTCCACATGTCCCCTCAGAGAACTGCTCTTCAGAACGCATGATAATGGAGGTAGTCGTATTTACGCAATCTTCCTAATTTAACTTTTTTTTTTCTTAAAATCTGTATTCTCAATTATTTTAAACTCCATTTTCAGTGTTGAGGACTTGGAAATGCATTTAAGGAGAGTCTATAAACATAACCATCACCATTTGTTATCATCATTTTAGTTCTATGCTAACTCACTTCCTCCCAGGAAACATTTTGTTTCCATCTATTTACCAGCTGAGTTGAAGGTTTCTGCTCTGAAGCTGTGGTGATGTTCCAGTTGCGCAGGCTTCTCTTTGTGCACCCCATACCATGGCTCCATTTCTGACTTCTATAACATTCTTGGCAATATTCTACCAGAACACAGGCAATACCTACAGGCCTAACTATAATAACCAAGTCACCATGAAACACACCCAGCAATTATTCTAGTGTTTTTCCTTCTTGAGACAATGGGAAACCACATTAAATTAAGAATTGTCCCTCTAGACATTTCTTCGTGGACCTGAGTCCAGAACAGAAATACAGAAAGCCAATCCAATGTTACTTGTGTAGACCTCTCTCACAAAGGAAGATGGGCCTTACCTCTGCCTGCTTTAGACAACCGCTGCCTGCAACAACTTGGTCCCTGGGGCCACTGCCTTATTAAAAGACAGAAATTTTGCTGATTGTATACTCTCTGATTGTTACCTTTGCCAGGACCAGTACACTTGCTGAGTAATCCTGTATCCTGAGTTCTTGCCAGACTCCCAGAGCCTTTCCATTGTCTTGTAGCCTAGCAGCCCTTGTCAAGATCATGGGCCTGGCTTATAAAACCTTCTATGGAGAGAAGCAGTTTAAATGTAAATGCACAACTGGAAAGGCTGAAGTGAAAAGTTTGCCTAGACCTAAAGGTCTGATCCTACCCACCATGTTATTTTGCTAATTTTTGTTTACAATTTGTTCCATGAAATTTTGCTATGCCTGGTTTCTTAAAAACTAGCCTAAACAATAACTGTAATTCCTAGGGCAGTTACTTGAGTGTTTAGAAAGAAAAATCACATTCAATTCAATTATACATTTGTTATTGGCAGATGGTGTAGTTTAGTGCAGGAGTTAAGTGCTCCTATTGATTTTACTCACTGCATAGGCAACCTAACCTACCAAGACTAAGATCCAAGCCATGCCTGGAAATTTCTCTTAAAAAGGAGTAGGGTTATAGGTGGCTTATACCAAAAATTAGCTCCCCAGTATTCCAAGGTTGTGATTTCAAAACTTCTAAATGAAATAATTCCCTTCCCAAGAATCAGAAAGAACACAGGAAGAGAACTCAGGCACACCACTTTTTGAGTTCTCTTTTTATGGAAGTGAATAGCAGGATTAAAGATCTCTGTATTTAGTTCAATTACTTTATTATGCCTGATAGGAATAACCAACAGAATTATTTCCTTAAAATCATTACAATATAGAGCTCAAGGAGCTAATAGAACTTGTGATAATGGACTTGATTTATTATGATGACAAGTATTTCTCAATGGACACTTTCTCAGGGTACCATTTGCATTTTATGGGCAACAATATTTCAATGTTCTAAGTTAACCTCACATTTTGCACATCCATGATCACTGAACAGGGATTGAGAGTGGCATTCCCTGCTCTTACCCCTGTACTTCATACTTCATTACTGGATTTGCTTTCCATGATCATCTGTGGCATAATTATTAAGAGTGAAATTCCAGAAATATGCAATTTGTAAGTTTCAGATGAAATAGCATATTATTATTTTATTGTCATTAATGATATAAATCTCTTATTATGCATAATTTATAAATTAACAATTATGATAGGCATATACATAGTATATATCTCTATCTATGTATCTATATATATCATCTCTATATCTCTATCTATCTATATATATGTAACATATATATATATATATATATATATATATATATATATATAGTATAGGTAGTGGTTTAAACGTGTAGCCCCACAGACTCAGGTTTGAATCTTGAGTCTCTAGTGGGAGAGAACTACCTGGGAATTAGTATGTTGCTGGGGGCTGATCTTGTAGTCCAGACGTAAAGTGTGTTGGGGGTTGATCTCAAGTCCTGTCCTAAAGTGTGGAGAACAACTGGAACTCTGGCTGTTTTGTAGTGCTTGCTGGCTGTTTAGTGATATCTTTCTGCTTGGATCTATAGTAGTGAGCCTGAGATCTGTAAGCCTGATATAAATCCCTTTGCTCCTATAAGCTGCTTTTGGTTGGGTATTTGTCCAGTAACACAAAGCTGACTGCAACAGTATATGTAGGATTTGGTACTATCAGGCTTCTGGGGAGAGGTCTTATAATGTATCCACTTTCTATAGAGCAGAAATGCCAATGATAAAAGCTTTCTTCCACAGGCTCTGAAATATTTTCTTAAACATTTTTTTAAAATATTTTATTTATTTGAGAGGGAGAGGAAGAATCAGGTAGTGAGAGAATGGGCACACCAAAGCCTCTAGCCACTTCAAAGGAACTCCAGACACATGTACCACCTTACATGTCTGGCTTACATGTGTGCTGGGGAATTGAACCTGGTTCTTTAGGCTTTGCAGGCAAGCACCTTAACTGCTAAGCCATCTCCCATCCCCCTTAAATATTTTCGGAATGGCAGTTTATCTTTCACTTGCTAGCTTCCTGCAGCTGTTTCAGAGGACCGAGAAGAATTCTTAAATTCTACTACAAAATTTGAGATGTGTAAAAACATTAGATAATTACAAAAAGGAAAAACTGTGTTCCAAACAGAAGAAACAATGTTATAAGCCTGAGGTGAGGAGGTATATAGGATATTTAAAATTTCACAGAATATCTTTGCACTTAGAATTCAGTTAGTGGGGATGTGTTATCAGAGGCTAAAGGCCCATTTGATGTTAGTGTAAGTTCCTGAGGTGGTTGAGTAGAGGAATGCCATGCTGGAATTTTTTAGAATGTAAATCATTTCTTTGCATGATTCCCATTCACTGCAAACTTACTCTTAGATAAACCTCAGCAACTTTCTAATACATGTGACTATTGTGAGTGTGTGTGTGTGTGTGTGTGTGTATGTCTGTTTGTGTGTGTGTGTGTATGTATGTCTGTGTGTGTGTGTGTGTGTGTGTGTGTGTGCACATGCATATGTGCACATGAGCACAGTATTTTACTTATTTGTTATTTTTGAAGGATTTCTGTTTTCCAAATACAATAAAGGCATTTCATATAAAATGAAAACAAAGCATCAATTAATTATCCATGCCTTCACTCCCCATTGATTCCCATACCATGTAATTGCATATAGGATGAAAATAATTCCAATTGTTCTGTGCCACACATACTGCACATGAGCCTCGTTCTCACATTGCTTAGTCTTTAAAACTTGAGGAAACAAAGCTTAAAGATTTGCTGATGAAGGTGTTCTGTTAATTAACAAACAGTAAAGTAAGAAAAGACTAATTTTCATTGACCACTCCCACACCCTGCCTCTGAGGACAGGTCCTTTCCATAAAAGAACACAGGTGCTGACTGAAGTGGGGAAGAGAAACCATAAAGGATATGACTATTCCAAGATTTTGAAGAACTGCCCTGAACATTGCACATTCCTTTATTTATTACACGGAGTTAATTGGGAATCTATTTTGCTTTTAAGACAAGAGTTCGTGATTAACCATGTAACAATATAGGCCTTTGTACAGTATGTACAGCAGAGTCCTGGCTAATGCTGCTTGTAGAGCAAAGCCATTATGCTCAATGAAGGGACTGTAATTTCAATACATCTGGTGTTCCAAAGCAAGCTCAAGGTTAATTTCCTTTATTCCAATTAACTAAATTCATTCTAATTGTATATAATATTCCTTTAGAGTTTCAAAATTCATCCTTTTATTGACTAGGTAGAATAAAGAATCTCCAAATGTGTACAAAGATATTTTCAAATAAATACTTGCCATATCCTTCAGTATTCATTAAGTTAGTTTCTAGGAAACCAAACACATAATTAGGTAGCAAATTTAGAGTCTAAGCTTAAGTTAAAATACTTTAATTTTCAACATATGCTTTCTACATGGCAATTACATAGTACATAGAAACTTTACAAAACATCTATTTTGGCCTTCTTGTTCTAAGACAGTTTTTAGGTTGCAAAGAAAAAACCTACTATAAAGATGCCTAAAGCCTGCCAACAGTGAGGTCCAAGAGAACATGAGTGATTCTTGTTTTATTTCATGGTGCTTCAATACATTCAACTCCATATACTGCATTTGTGGGAATGCTATAAATACAATGCATTAAACATTTTATTCATTCAGTGCTACATCCTGAGGGATCATGATGTGGAAGGAGATGTAATCAGAGAGGAAACAGAGCTGGATCATGTTGGCACTATAGATTGCAAACGCTTGGAATTTCAAGTCATTTTATTTAATTTGTATGTGATGTGTGTGTGTGTGTGTGTGTGTGTGTGTGTGCGTGTGTGCGTGTGCATATGTGTGTGCGTGTGCATGTGTGTGTGTGTGCTCACCACGGCCTCTTGCCACTGCAAATGCAGACCAGACTCCTGTACCACATTATGCATCCTGCTTACATGGATGGCTTGGGAACTGAATGAAGTTGGCAGGCTTTGCTAACAACCATTTTTAACTGCTAAGCCATCTTCCTAACCCCTCAATTTTAACTTTAACAAGTTACAACTATTGGAAAACTTGAGGAGAAAAGTGACGAATCCAGAGTTTAAGAAGCATATGCGTGGGCTGGTATGATGGCTCAGTGTTTCCTGTGAAAGCATGAAGGCCTGAAAACAGCAGGGTTCAAATTGCCAGGTCCCAGGTAAACAGCCCAGCATGGATAAACGTGCCTATAAACCCAGTCATGAAGGAGAGCAGAGATTTAGCAAGCAAAAGAACCATATTGTGCTGGACACACAGCATTTGCTCTGTCCACAGTATATGAGTGTCCCTGCTACTGATGAGTAGATGGAGTGGCACACAACACCACACACACACACACATACACACACACACACACACACACACACACACAGCAAAAAAATTAATAAAGAAGTATATGTGTATTACGTCCGATGAACCATAGTCATAACAAGTAAATTAATGTCAACTGCCAGAAAATTAGCTGTAGTAATTGCAGACTTGTGTTGAATATATGCTGTATAATTATTCTTTGTTATACCATGGATTTAAAGAAAAACGTTGCCCTTACCTTCTCATTGCTGAGACAAAGCACCAGACCACAAGCTGATGGGAGGCAAGGGTTTATTTCAGCTTATAATCCATCTCAAGGGGAAGCTGCATGATGGCAGAGAAAAAGCTTGGCATAAGCAAATGTTGGACATCACTCTGCACAGCAGGTGGAAGACAGCAGCAAGAGGCTGTAAACTCTAGCAATGACGAGCTGGCCATAACACCGCTGTGGTGGTTTGATTTAGATATCCCCCATAAACTTAGGTGTTATGAACGCTAGGTCCCCAGCTGATGGAGATTTGGGAATTAATGCTTCCTAGAAGCAATGTATTTTGGGGGGCAGGCTTATTGGTGTTACAGCCAGTATACCCATGCCAGTGTTTGGCAAACTCTCCTGTTTCTATTGTGCACCTGATGTTGGCCAGGGGTTGATGTCCACCCTCTGCTCATGCCATCATTTTCCCTGCCGCTGTTGAGCTTCCCCTGGAGTCTACAAGCCCAAATAAGCCTTTTTTCCCCAGAGGCTGCTCTTGGTCAGCAATGCGAACCTGACTCCAACAACCACTAAGCCCACTCACTCCCAACAACACTACTCCAGAAAGGCTCCATCTTCCAAACTGCCATCAGCTGGCAATCAAACCTTCCAAAATACATGAGTTTTAGAGAGACATATGATTCAAACCACAGAAAGTAGTTATTCCTTTAATAATTTTGTCTTTTAATAAAGGACAAAAAGACCATATCCATGACCTCTATTTTAAATACACCCAATTTTTTTCTAAGTTCTTCCCATAATTACTAGGCCTACATAGTGCAACTTTTTCTATATGTCAAGGATTCATCTACGTAGAACTTTGCAGTTCAGAGATAGGTATAGTAAAATGTCAGTTTGATGATATTTAGTATGTGAATTGTTTTAAAAGAAATGTGTACCTGACTATGTGACAGCTTAGTAAATTATTTTTTGTCATTGAAATACCTATCTTCTGTAATATTGAGCTAACTTTTGTAGGGGGACTTTTCCAGATAGGATCTCACTCTACCCCAAGCGGACTTCGAATTCACTGTGTCATCTCAGGGTTGCCTCGAGCTCATGGTGATCCTTCTACCTCTGCCTCCTAAGTGCTGTTGGGATTAAAGGCACGCTCTGCCATGTCCAGCTCTAAGATTGGGCTGATTTTGAAGGAGGATTGAAATAATTCTAAAGTGTCCATGTAGTAGTGTGTTTGTGTGTGTGTGTATGTATGTATGTAATGGGGTGGGAATAGAGAAAAAGAGATAGAAAATCAATTAAGGTAATAAAGCAAGTGGGACAAAGTAAGCAATGTGCATAAAGTGTGCCAGTGTAAATGGAACTGTAATATTAGCATGAATGTTAGCCAACTAAATTTGCTTGGAACAATGGAAATGAGGAGATTTCTAGTATAAACTCACAATTGTGGAAATTATCTTTAAGCATATGTTGATCCAAACTACATGAAAAATATATGTGATGCCATCTTAATTTTAAGGAAAACATTGTGGCACTACTATAACCTGTAAGGGAAAGTGTAGATGGTGGAACAGTATTCTATGAGCCAAGAAAAACATTGTGAAGACTTCATTTAAAGCCATGTGGAAAAGGCACCAAAAGTCACAGACACTAATGAAAACTGCCAAAGATGCAAAACTGTTAAGAGAAAATGCCTTAAAAATGAAGGCCATGAGGGTGTATGATGCCAAATGTGACCATTTCCAGGTTATTCAACCAGAGCTGATGTTCCCAGCTGATGGAGATTTAGGAATTAACACCTCCTAGAGGGAGTGTATTGTTGGGTGTGGTTTATGGCTGTTATAGCCAGTTTCCCCAAGTAGTACTTGGCACACTCCCCTGTTGCTATTGTCCCCCTTATGTGGGCTAGGGGGTGATGTCCACCCTCTGCTCATGCCATCCTTTTTTCCCTGAAATCGTGGAGCTTCCCCTCGAGCCTGTCGGCCAAAATAAACCCCTTTGTTCCACAAGCTGCTCTTCGTTGGGTGATTTCTACCAGCAATGCAAACCTGACTGCAACAGATGGTATACCAAGTTTACTTATAAGTACATCAATTAGAATAGGCATTTAGTAGACAGCTCAATGGGTGACAGCATTGACTTAGCAACCAGTGAAGACCTGGGTTCCATCCTCAGCACCCATGTAGAAAGCCAGATTATGACTACACAGCCATGTGTGGGGACAAAGACAGGAGAATCCACTGGGGATAGATGAGCATAAAGCTCCAGGTTCAGTGAAAGAGTCTGTCTCACAAAATAAGGTGGGCAGCAATAGAGGAAGTTATCTCATGTCTATTACTGGCCTCCACAGTTTTGTGCACAAGGGTTATATGCATATTCACACACACACACATGCACACACACTAAATATACTACATACATATATACAAAAGATACCAAATAGACTATCAGCTACTAGGTTTAACAAAACGACTAGAATTTCTGAGCCAAGTAGTTGCATTCCTGCTTATCTAATACTTAAACTTGCATGGCTTTTCCTAATCAGATAAGTTTATAAATATGGTTCCATGGACCTTGACATCTTAATATTTATTTTGTTTTCCATATTCAGTGATTTGAGTGAATGATTTACAAAGGTTTTTTAACTTAGAGTTTGCAATAAAGGTTTATTTTCAAATATCTCAGGGATGAATTATGACAAGGGAGCTGGGTTTAAAACAACAGGCTAAGCCAAGTGTGGTGATGCATGCCTTTAGTCCCAGCACTCAGGAGGCAAGGTAAGAGTATTGCAGTGGGTTCGAGGCCACCCTGAGACTACCTAGTGAATTCCAGGTCAGCCTGGGCTAGACCTTACCTCAAGAGGAAAAAAAAAAGCAGGCTGTGGCTGCAGTCCAGGGTTCCACAATGAATGTGGTCAGCTGATGAAGGCGATACTGTTCAGCCCTAGGGAACATTTGTTTTTCCCATACAATGTTTTGAAAATGATTCAGATGGAATTCAATCACTAATGATTACCATGGGGAATAAAAATATTCCTTTCTCTTTTTACTGAGATCCATTATTTTATTTAACATGTATGTACAAATGAAATCACCATGGAAAATAAACACATGAGTCAAGTAACCATTATAAAAATCACCTTGTGGGAAATATTTTAAAAAATGAGTTAAGCATTCATGGAGAATGGATGAAGGAATTAGAGAAAATGTAATAAATATATGTATGTATATATTATAAGTATATATAGCATACACATGCATATATTTATTATACATGTACATATTATACATATACATATATTTATTTTCTCTAACTCCTTCCCTTTTTCTCCATGAATGCTTAACATATATATTTCAGATATCAAGAGTCCTCATAGCATATGAGTTTTCCATGTGGAGGAGAAAGTAGAATATCCAGTTAGAGCACCAGCACTCATAGTCCTGAAGTGTATATTCTAGAATGACTTGATCTTGACAAAAATCACATAAGGTTACAAAGATGGAGAAAAGCAAAAGATGACATTATAATGGTAGCTTGGAGTGGAATGACAAAGATGCTTTTCTTACTGGTGCTGAGGTTAAGGAATAAAGATATTTCTTTGGGGTGTGATTCATATTTATATCACCTTTTAGCTCCTGAACTTATGGAATGCTTGGTCTTTCCTCATGGCATGTGGAATTTTCATTAAATAATGCTGCCCTTATTATGTTCCTACATGAGAGAAGTTTAACTATAATTGCAGGGTTTCATTTTATTTTCATTGTTTAGATTACCACTGTATTTTGATTTTATATTCCACAGAAAGAATTATAGGAATAAACTTGTAATAGTTATAATTACAGTGCCATTTAGGTTAAATAGTTAAGCTTGGGTACATATTTTCCAAGTTTAAAAACACGCTGCTCTCATAGGTTAGAGATCCACAGTTTGGGCCTGAATTTTTTTCTGTTCTGGATGAATTATTATGATTTTCCTAAGAATTTTGGAGGAACCTAATAATTTATATTACTAGAAGAAAAATTTTACAAACATAAACTCAACATATTTATTTATTGTGAAACATACTAATCATATTCCCATTGAGTCAAACATATTTTTAGTAAGTAAAACCTAACTAAGAATACCGGATGTTCTATAAGATACTCATACCTGACTTCAGAATGTCTGGAGGTCATCAAAAGCAGGGCTGCTTTGTGTAGAATCTTCAGCTCCTGAGGGAAAGATGAAGGTCGGGGAGCTCTTTTATCTCTTCTGGTTCTAAATTTCATCCTCGGGTGATGAGGAGAAGATCTATACTTTTATTCACAAGTCTAGATGGGGAATTCTGGGAATGTTAAGAGATGCTAGAGGATGCCTTCTTTTCTCACCCAGCTGTTTTTCAAGACTTAAGTTGAAGACTGAAAGCTGAGCTTCCCACTAGTAATGAGGAAATGCAGGGATTTCTTTCCCTGGAGCATTTTAGAGTTCAATTCTTAGGAATTAGGCCTTGGGGCTTGTGTGGCCTGCAGGTCCAATATAAAGGGTAGCACAAAGTCCTTGGCTCCTTTCACTCTTCCTCAAGTCAACCCTTGATGTGTCCTCCATCTTCCTCAGATCTACTCAAACCTAGACCCTGAGAAATCTCATTACCTCACACTTTTCAACTTCTATCCTCCAATCTTCAGGGAGCATAAAACTCAAGAACAATAAGATCTATGTTTGGGACTTTAAAGAGTAGTGGAACTTGAGAACTAATTTCAGAAGCACAGGCTGTCCAAACCCAACAAACTTTTTTTTCCCTCCATTTTACCATCCTCCCCGTCATGAAGGCATGTCAGAGGGGTGAGTTTCTTCCCAAGCACTGATTTTAGTTTTATGTCCTCTGCAAGGACAAGAACTGTCCTATGGCTTTTTCCTATAGTAACCTAAGGAATAACTTACTGAACTTAGTCAGTGGATCTGGGACTGCTTCTAACAACAACAACAACAAAAAAGTTCTTAGAAGAAAAATAGTATTTATCATTTGACTTTTTAGTAAGAGACATATGGTAGCTAGGAGATACCTCTCACAAAGTCTTATGCCAAGACTAGATACATGGTTTGTAGCATAAACATGGATGGTTTGAAATCCCCTTTCTTATCATTCCCTATTTTGATCAGTAGCACCCTCCCACCCATGACAGTTCTGCTCCTGAGGGAAACCCTTTCTTTACAGAACCACATGAACTCCTTCTTTGTGCCCTTCATTCTCTTTGTTGATAGTATATCAGTCTTCAGCTTGAGGCTTCATTCAATAACACTGCTGGCCACCAGAGATTTTTGTTGGTGTTTTGGGGACTGGGGTTTTTCTTAGTATTTTATTTTATTTCTTTGATAAAAAGAGAGCGAACAAGAGGGAGGCAGATAGAGAAAAAGAGAACGGGCATGCAGAGACTCTAGCTGCTACAAACCAACTTCAGATGTTTGCACCCCCTTGGCATCTTGTTTACGTGGGTACTGGGAAATTGAACCTGGGTCCTTACACTTTATAGGCAACCACCTTAACTGCTAAGCCATCTCTTATGAACATTCAAAGGATTATGTTTCATTGTGGTGTGTTCACAACAAAATATATACATTTTTTTCCTTCTCCCCTTCTCTTCCCCAACCTTCTTCATTCTGTTCTCCCCACACAACTTCCTATCTGTTTTCAGTCTATATGTATCCTTTTGTCCCCTCCCTACCTGCTTATCAATTCTTGGTGTCACCTGGCCTCCTATCTCAAATCATACCTGCACATATTGTCACATCTCCTTACTTACATACATGTGCAAACATTAAAAGGTAGGATAAACATATGTGAGAGACCACATGATGTTTGTTTTTTGATACCTATGTTATGTTACTTATTATAATTGCTTTCCAATTGCATACAATTTTTGTAAACTTCATTTTTCTTTACTTCCTAATGAAATTCAATTGTGTATATGCACTGTGTTTTTGTTAGTTAGTCATCAATTGAGAGGCATTTAGGTTTATTCCTATCCCTACTTATTGTGAGTAGAGAAGGAATAAACATGGATGTGCAAGTGTCTCTTTGGTCAGGTGGAGAGCCCTTTGAGTATATTCTCTAGGAGTGCCATGGTTTGGTCCTATTAGGTATTTCTATTTTGGGCTTTTTCAGAAAAAATAACTGATTTTTCATAGTGGCTATATCAGTTTACACTCCCACAAACAGTGAATAAAAGGGTTTGATTTTGTTCTAACCATCCTCACCAGCATTTTCTGTTGTTAATTTCCTTGATGAAAGCCATTCTGTCTTGATTGAGATGAAATCTCAGTGTGGTTTTACTCTGTATTTCCCTGATAGCTAAGGATGTTTCTTCTTTGAGTGCTATCTATTCATTTCATTAGGCCATTTATTCATTGGCAGTAAAGCACATGAAATGAGTCTAGTAGTAGGTAGCCGAATACAATAATGACTGTTCCATGACATTACATTCCAGAGGCCGAGTAGTCTTGTACTCATATTCTAAATGAACATCTTCCCTTACAAATTTATCTTCATCTTGCCTTTGGTCAGACCCTAGAGAATTCCTCAAGTTTTCCTTCCATTTCAAGTATTAAATAATGTTACCTTTCCACATGTCTACCATAAACACTGTTATACTGTTACGCTGTTTTTCTCCTATTACAAATTTCTTCTTAGATAATATCATACATGATAAAGCCTAGTATATTTTCTGGTACCAATACATTTCTGTTTTGTGACAGAGTCTCACTCTTACTTAGACTGACCTGAAACTCGCTATATAAATGAGACTGGCATCAAATTCATGTCGATACTCCAATCCCAGCTTCCCAGGTGTTAGAATTAGAGGTGAGAGCCAGTACACCTGGCAAGTCACTATTTTCAAATTCCCTGTGGTTGTGAAGTGTTCTATTTGGAATAAGGTTTGTTTTGGTAAACAAATATGTGTTCAGAGAAAGTGACTGGACAACTTATCTGTTTAGAATCCAAACTACTACTGCCTAAATTTCTTTCAAGTATGTTCATTGGTGAAAGGCAAGATGGTGAATAGAATGGAAGAAAACACTGACAGTGCTTCACATGGTACAGAAATAAATGCAATTATGTTAAGGTACCTTCCAAATATCAATGACTATGTATCTCATGTTAACTATGCATATATATATCAGAAACTTCATGAAAAATCATAGTTATTGCTTATTATCAAAACTAAAAGTCAATGATTACAGCCAAATTGAGAATTCAGAGGATGGTGCAAAATAATTAGCTAGGGATCCCAAAGGGTTGTCTTCCAGACTGGACAGAGTCTAACTTGAATGGGTGCCTAGAATCAATTTCTCCCTTGATCTCCATTTCCTTTTTACTACTGTTCTGGTCTGACCTGTGTGTCATAATTCCATCCTGCTTCAGTGGCTTGAAAACAAAGGTATGATGACAAACTCGAGGTTACATCTTGTTGCAATAATGACAGATCTTTACATTCTTCAGACTGGAAAACATATAAGAACACTAATGTCAAAATAAAAGGAGACACAACACCACCTAAAGCAGCAAAAAGAGAAGCTTTTCCTTTGTTCATATTGATCTCCTGCCTCTTACAGCATCACATTAACTTGATAACTTGTTCTGAAAGGCCACTTTGCTGAACATAGTGAGGAAGATGTGAAGATAGAATGAGGAGGACAAAGGATCATCTTGCTCAATTATTCTCTCACTCATATCTTTTATTCCTTCTCTTAGTGTTTACCTGTAAGCAAGATGTACAACAAGTATAAAATATAGGTTATATGAGCATATAGTATTTTATTTTGGACTTCCTCTGAACTTTTGAAATATAGTTAATTTTTTTAATTTCTACTTTCCTTTTCTTAAGATTTATTTATTTATTAGAGAGAGAAAAAATGTGTATGCCAGGGCCTCCAGTGATTGCAACCAAACTCCAGAAGCATGTGCTACCATATGCATCCAGCTTATGTGGGACCTGGAGAATTAAACCTTGGTCTTTAGGGTTCACAGGCATGGTCCTTAACCACTAAGCCATTTCTCCAGCCCCAAATATTCCACTTTCTAATTCCAGCATGTTAAATAGATTTTAGCCTATTTATAGTCCACATTGAAGTCATGGTAAATCAAAGAAAAGTTTCAATTAGGAAATGATATTGCCCTTTTTATGATATAAAACAAAAGTTTGACTTTGACTAATTGGAATTGACTCTCTAGTATCTCTTTTAGACAACAGTGTTTCTCTGTGAAATTACGAAAAAGTACTACATTCTCTGAACAGACCACATTTCCAATAGAACCAGTTACATATGACCACTAGGACACACCTAATTCCAGCTGCAGCACACCACCTTAGTAGATTCAAGAATGTATGATGAATAAAGCTCAGGGCATACCTGCACATTAGCTCAGTCACTACCCCAGCTCCATTCCTTTTCACAACAAGGAAAGTTGAGAATGTGGCCTTTTGCTTTCTATTCTCTTCCTGTTCTCTTCTAGCAGCTATTCAGCCTGATAACTCTAGAAGAGATTAGAAGAAAGAGGTATGAAATGGTATTCATTTACCTGCATGATGCTATTCTGTGACTAGGCTAATGTTTTAAAAGTTGAGCTTCATAACCTCAGGAATTAGTAAAGGAAGACTCAGACTCAACTCAAAACCATGTGAAAGAGCACTGGAGAGGTTCACCCACAGGTGAGCAATCCCCCTGAAGATGAGTGTATGGGATGCCACAAGAACACATAACCATTCATACATTATACGCACACACACACACAAGCAAAATCTCAAATAAATATGTAAAGAGTTACACTGTCTTGCTTGGGTTGAATTGAACTAATTTCCTAAAAGCAGGACACTATATGTTAACCATTAACATCAAGAAAGCCTATTGCAGAGAAAGCTGTCAGTGTTGTGGTCACCATTTACATGACAGAATGGCAAAGGACCATATACAAACCAGGAGAAAAAGCATTTGGTGCAGAATTTCTCTGGAAAGATCATTCTAACGCCAGTATGAGTGAAAGTAGAGAAGTCTATTACCCAGGGGTCAAAGATTCTCTGTCCCAAAACTGAGATTTTATTTCCATTGTGTAGTTTTCATAACCAAAAGAAGAAGAAGAGGAGGAGGAGGAGGAGGAGGAGGAGGAAGAAAGTGAACAAACAAGATGTGGCAATTTGCATATCAATCATTGCTATAGTCAGGCCACCCTAACAATAAACTCCATTTTACTTTGCTTTAGCCTAGGACTGTCTTTCTTTCTCATTCTTTTAGACCCTTTGTGGACAGTTCCTTCTTTGGGATTTTTCCATCTGCTGACAAAGGTAAGTTTTAGCTCCTCAGCAATTAACTCTTAGAGTAAACTTAGCGAATCAATTCAACTTTTAGCTTCTTTTTTACCATGCATTCACTGAACAACACCTGATTTAGGGCTTGCATATCTGACCTAGCATCTGCTTTGAGCTTCTTTTTTTAAAGGTTTACCTCATCTTCTGGTATTGCTTTTTATTTGTTTATTTGAAATTAATTTGTCTATTTTGAGGTAGTTTTTGTCAGCCAGGAATGGTGGCACACACCTTTAATCCCAGCACTTGAGAAGCAGAAGTAGGAGGATCGCTGTGAGTTTGAGGCCACCCTGAGACTACCAAGTGAATTCCAGGTCAGCCTGGACTAAAGTGAGACCCTACCTTGAAAAACCAAATAATAATAATAATAATAATACTAATAATAGTTTATGTCTTTTCTTGCTGGGACCTAAGCAGCTCAGAGGACTAAGGAATAGACATAACTGAGGCCATCCCTAGAAATCTGATTTTCAAATTTCATTTACTTTACATGTCTTCTTTGACAGGGCAATGTTGCAGAAAAATGTTCTCCTGGGGCAACACAAACTCATGTCTTCTGGCCAGCCTAGAGCACGACAAGAGACAAAAGGACAATTACACCAAAGTCAGGGGTGGTGAACCAATGAGTTTATGAGAATTACTTACAGAACAGGTAAGAGGTTACTTACAGGACTCAAAGATGGCTGCATCACTGAAAAGTCCACCTCAGCACAGATGACTGATGACTCACAGAAGCTGCATCTGCAGCACACTTCACACCCCGTAGACAGCTCCATCTGAGTCTCCAACACACCACATACTTACAGGAGCTCAGTCAGTCTCCTGCAATCAGTTTTTATATCCTCAGGGCCCTTTTCCAGACTTGCTGACTCTGAGTCTCTGGAACTTCCTCCTATTCAGAAAGAAATGTTTCAGTTGCTAATTAATATAACCTTGGGAGTGGTTAGGTGGCCTTTGAGGTTCAGGTCTCCCAGACTTGACTTCTGCATAGGATCCTCTTTCCTCTCTTCAACTGGGAGGAATCTGCTACACAATACTCCACTCTTATTCTAGATCTTCTTCCTAAATGCTCCCTGAGCCTTAGAGGGGGTGAGATTGATGCCCCATCGTTTGCAAATTATTTAGCCACCATAACACAGCAAGAGTCACTTAGTTTCAGGAGTTTGATGTGTTAGGAGTCCACCAGTAACCATTGTAAACTGCAGGAAGTTCTTCACAACCAAGGCAGAAAGCAGGATTAATAGTAGCTATACTCTATAGGCACAAGCAAACAGTTTAACAGGACCATCACTACAATCCAACAAAACAATAGCAGCAGCTTCCTGTGGTGGTTTGAATGTGAATGCAATTACTCTGTAACCTCTGGGATTTTTGGTCAAGGTTGAGCTTTTCTTGCTCAACCTGTATCTTAAGTCTCCAGCAACCCTGTTGGATGAGGGGCAGATCATTGAGTCTAGCCTTAACTTGTAGAGAGCATTTGGAGGTCTGGCTGTTGGTGTCTGATAGTTCTTTGATCATGTCTCTCTGCTTGTATCTATGAAATTGAGCCATCTTCTTCCACCATTGATGGTGTTCTCCTGCATTTTATAAGCCTATAATAAATCTTTTCCTACCATAAGTTGTTTCTCATTAGGTGTTTGTTCCAGAAATGCTAAGGTAATTACAATACTTGCCCACTAGGGCTTATGTCCTCTTAGCATTAGACTTTTGATCAGGTTAACAGCATCAGACACAATCCCCTTTCCATGGAGTGGGCCTTGAATCCAATCAAAAATCGTTGCCTGTACTCACAATAGTCATGCCACTATCACACAGGTAGGCACTTCTTGCATGGCATGTTGGTTTTGTAACACACAGGGTCCCTGGTGAAGTAGGACTGCTGATGACCATTTTTCCCCGTTCCCACAGCCTACATAGTGTTTTAGAAATTCTCTGGAAAGATTAATCCAATGCCAGTATGAGGGCCAAGGTGCTTGAGGTCGCCCTCCAAAGAAGCTTTGGCCCTGAGATTTTATTTCCATTTTATAGGGTTCATAGCCTATGGAAGGTGAAAGTGAACTAGCAAGAAGTGGTGATTTGCATATCAATCATTTCTCTGGTCAGGCCACCCTAACAATGACTCCAATTTACTTTGTCTTTCCTTCTTGTCATCTCTTTGGTACCTTTTTGACAGTTCCTTCTTTGGGATGTTTCCATCTGTTGACAAAGATAAATTTTGGCTCCTCAGCAATTAACTCTCAGAGTAACTCAGTGAATAAATTCAACATTTAGTTTTTTTCTACCACAATAGCATCTTCCTGCACTGTGCAAAACAGCCAGCAAGGAGGGTCCTTCTACCTCAGTACAAGCCTGATTTCTCTATGTCCTAGAACCATATCATGCCATGTCTTCAAAAGTAGCATCTAACCAATTAGTTCTGGAATGCAACCAACAGTAGAAATAATATTTTCCATTATGTGGGCCTTATTAGCCAATAACCCTTAGGGAGATAGCTCTCCCCTGACCCTGAAATCTTTATTCAAGAACCCATGGCCTTCTCATCCATATAGTATGTCTTGAATTCCATAACTGTGCTCTTCACTATCTTTTCAGATACCCTTCTAACATGTAAAACATCCAGAGGCAAGCACAATAATATTTGTTAAACCTCATAAAACCTTACTACAAAACCTTTTAAAGGGGGTAGGCAGAATCCCTGAAGGCCCATCAGCATATATTCCAAGCAGCACTAGTTAGTTGGTTGGGCATTAGTAGGTCTGAGGAGTCAGCAGCTAAGTGGATACTAAGAGAACTTAGCAAGGTCCAACACAGCATGTAGAGTCCATTGCTTGCATCAACTGTTTCCTCCAAAGATTAGTGCTATGAACAGCACCACATATAGGATGCACTGCCCCATCTACCTTTCTATGATCCCCAATCATTTTCCATGGGTCATACCACTTCCTTATCCTGTGGTACTTTCATGGGGGCTGCCTTGCATCTCCCTACCTCCAATGGTCTCAGTGGGGACCACTCAAGATGCTTGGTACAATCCAGAGCCAAAGGTGTGTGAGGTTGCTCTCTAGCCTGCTGTGGTGCCTGCCCTTTGAGTTGGCATCTACCATCTCCTTCTTCTCACAGGCTCCTAGGGACTTGCACTGACAGTGCAGCCATGGCCTTTCTCTCTCTTTCTCTCACCCACACCTGGCTGCTGTGTTAGCCTCGGGTTAGGTAAGCTATTTCCACCTCTAGGGAAAAAATTTGCAGGATAGAAAGGTACATGGCTCATTTTGGAAGCATAATTCCACACTCCCAACACAAACTTATTTCTGTTCACCTGCACCCTATCCTCCATACATTCTGAGGGCTGCTCTTCAGGCTTCAAAGCCCTCTAGAGGTTCCCTAGCACTGTGTTTAGCTTTCTGTCAATTTTATTCTTAGTGAGTTCAACTCTAAACAAATCATGCCACATAGGCCTTCAAGTAACCTGACCTATTTGGCCTGCCTCTCATCACTTCTAGCTTGCTTTAGCACTTTATGAACTTGAATTATGACCTTTACCTCATTCTCTGCATCCTCACTATCTGTTTCCTCACACAAGTTCTCAGGTTTTGGTTCCCATGCAAGGCTTTACAACGTCAGCCTAATTTGTGCTTTGTTCAACTTTGGACCTGTTAGTCCAAAGATACGGTAAGCCAGAACCACTATCTCAACTTCTCTTTTATCTAACTTATATATTCTAAAACAGAGGCAAACAGTAGTCGTTAGCATTATGCCACTCTCCCTTTGTAATTCCTCCTTTACATCTCTGCCTCAGCTATATACCTTATAATCGATAACAACAGCCAGGCTACCTCTGAACCAGCTTGCTGGCATTCTAGTCCCTTATGTGCCACACTTGGGGACTTTACAACATATCTTCTAATCCTTTAACCATTTTAAGGGCATTACCACAGTCCTGCAGCAGACTACAGTCATCAAGCATGCATGGCACTCCATATCATAGACAGATGGTCACCACTGGATTCCTCCCACAGATACTCTTCCTCTTGATGGCACAGCCTTAGCTGCATGTCTAACTACCCTTAACAAGATCCATGCATCAACCACTGTCCCTAGAAGGCACGCCACTACACGCCACATAGCGAGGGATGCCCATGTCAGGATTTCCCCTGAAGATGCTCCACCATCAGCCGCAGTTCCAAGCATTGCTACCCGTAGCCAGAACCATACAACTGTTCCTCCCATACTCATCTTTGGTTCCGTTATGTCCCTGTTCTTTCTCCAAGTGTCTCTGGAAACCTTTTCCATGGAGTGACATAAACACAAATCTCCCCAGATAGGGCATAGCAACAGTACAAAGAATGATTACACCAAAACCAGGTTTAGAGAACTGATGAGTTTATTGGTATTACATACAGAGCCGGGGGGGCGGGGTTGTTTCCAAGAGCAATAGATGACTCAAGGGCAGCTATATTGCTGAAATGCCCACCCCAGCATTGATGGAAACTCACAGAATCATCTATGGAGCACACTCTACCACCCACAGGTAGCTTGGCTGCTCAACAGTCGTAAGCACACTACATGACTGGCCCGCAGCTCAGACAGTCTCCTTCTAAAGCAGTTGTTTTCCCTTTATATATCTTTAGGACCTTGTCTTGCAACACTTTCCCATTCTTGTTGACTTCCTAAGTCTCTGGAAATTACTTCCTCCCCCTCAATTAGAACTGTTTCAGTTTCTAATTAACACAACCTTGGGAAGTGGTAGAGTGACTGTTACGTTTCATGTTTCCCATACTTCCTGAAGTAGAGCCTCCTTCCTCTCTTCAAATGGGAGGAAGCTGCAACACAACAAGCAAGGAGGTTGTATTCTTCCTTCTCCACAAACGAAAATGTAGAAAAAGCAGAATCTAGAAAACAGTTCCCTTCTCAGTCTCCCAAAAGATATTGCCATTGTGCTGGAGAGATATCACAGCAGTTAAGATATTGCCTGTGGTGTTGTTTGTTAAAATATATCTTTTATTCATTTATTTAGGAAACAGAGAGATAAAAATAGAGATAATGGGTTGCTAGGGCTGCAAAAAATTCTGAATACCACATAAAATATCATAGAATTTTCAGAGCTTCAAAATCTTAGGAATTTGTAAAGGGATATTAGACCACTTTGTGCATCTGGCTTTACATGAATCCTGGAGAATTGAACTTGGGCTGACTGGCTTAGCAAGCAAGTGCCTGTAATCACAGAGCCATCTCTCTAGGCCCTGGCCATATTCTTGAAACATCTGGAAATGATAGGAATTCACAGCAGCAACTCCTAGATAACGGCAGCATTAGTGGGTTATGAGCTAAACAGTTATTTATCCCATGGCAGAGGAAATCTTAGCACATACAAAGTGTGAAACTGTTACTCATAATATTTGTGATTACTGCTTTAATATTTTTAATTAATCAGCTAAATTTTAAATTGACAAAGTAAAAACTTATGCATGTTTATGATGTACCACATGGAGATTATATACCACTGTGTATATACAGTGGAAAGATTAATCCACCTAACATACTGTGGCAGTTTGATTCAGGTATCCCTCATAAACTTAGGTGTTCTTATGCTAGGTTGGCAGCTGATGGAGATTTGGGAATTAAGCCTCCTATCAGCAGTGTATTATTGGGGGCAGGCTTATGGGTGTTATAGCTACTTATCTCAATGATTGGCACACTCTCCTGTTGCTATGGTCCCCCTAGTGCACAGGCCCCAAGCAAGCCCCAAATAGCCATACACTTCACCTGCCCTGAGAGCACAGATCCAAAACAACCTGCACATCACCAGCCCTGAGCACACAGGCCCCAAAGACACCAACAGCTCACCAGGCCCCAAGCACACTTGCACCTCATGGGGTCTGAGTGCACAAGTCTGAGTGCACAAGCTCCAAGCATGCTGGGTCTTCACCACGTCTGAGCCACAGGCCCCAAACACACCTGCACCTCTCCCAGTCTGAGTGCCCAGGCTCTTCTTGGTCTGGATTCGGAGAGTCAACTGAAGCACAGCAGAGGACTTTGGTTTTGGTGGGGGTGGTCATTGTGTGTTCCTGCACCAGTCTGCTTTCAGTCCAACTATGATAACTTTGCCATTTACGAAGCCCCTCTGTGCTTTTAGAAATACTGCAGAGCCATCACATACCCTGCTTTTCAAAATGACCCACTGAACACCACAGAAATTAGGAGGAGGCTGGCAACAGAGGATTCCAACTAACACTAGCCACTCTCCTTTATATGTTATCTTTGAGAACAATTTTCCTAAGGGAAGAAGAAAATCGTGAAATCTGAGATAGAAACTTAAGGTTTTATACTAGATGTTCCACATTTGACAGCTAAAGATACTAAACAATTAAAAGACTATATATAGGAGGATGCTGGGCATGGTGTTGCACACCAGTAAGCTCAGCTACTCAGCATCCTGAACCTCACATTTGAGCCCAGCCTGGGCTAGGTAGCAAGACCTTTTCTCAAGAAGGAAAAAATAATGTTCAAAGAAGTGTAGTAGATGTTTTAATCAATCTCAAGAATGATCAGCAATTCTGAAATACATGATCTTACATAATTCCCTCTCACATTGACTAAAAGCTGACTTGTTTGGTCAATAGAATATAGTAGATGTGACACTCCATGACATCCAAAGCTGACTCACAAAGAACTTGAAGGGTTTGACTTGATCTCATCACCTTAGATTGCTATTCAGGTGAATGCAACTATTATATTGTGATGACATAAAAAAAAATCACATACATGTCAATGTACCCTGACACACATGTACTGCCATTCAAAATAAACTTGCACTGCACTCACACATATACATAAAAAAATAGAGAAGGGCTAGAGAAATGACTTAGTGGTTAAGGCCTTTGCCAGTGAAGCTTAAGAACTTATGTTTGAATCTCAAGGTCCCCTGTAAACCAGACATGCAGTGAGACAAGTGCACAATTTCACACATGCACACAAAGGGGCTCATGCATCTGGAGTTCATTTGCAGCTGCTAAAGGCCATAGCATGCCCATGTTCTCTCTCTCTCTCTCCCTCCCTCTCTCTCTCTCTCTCTCCAGATATATATGCCTCTTTCTGTCTCTCAAAAAAAAAAAAAAATAGAGAAACCTACCTAGGATAGGACTCACATTCTTAGCACTGACTTACAAAGCATGTAAGTGAAAAACCTTGGATACAGATCTTCCAAACTTAGAGAAGAAGCCTTTGATCTTCCAAAGCTCAATAGGTAGCTTGAAAAAAAATAGCAAAGTTTTATGGGATGGACCTGGTAATATTAAAAACTGAATCAGAGCTGCTCCATTTGACTACTCACAAATTTTTAGCCTATATATCCCAAACTTATCAGACAGTAAGTTTCTTAAAAGCATGATTTGATACAAGGTTACTGATACTTTATTCATGAATAATGACATAATTCTCACTACTTACATTGATTTCTCCTTTCTACTTATTCTATTTTCAATCCTTCCAGAATATTCACATAGCATGAAATTTGCTTTTTATTTTCCTACTCAAAAATATAATCTTACCTTTTATCATTATTCTTCACAAACTAGCAATTCATTTATAAGTCCTTTTTATAGGAAAATTTATCTTCAGTGCTGGAGAGATGGCTTAGAGGTTAAGGCATTTGCCTTCAAAACCTAAGGCCCCAGGTTCAACTACCCAGTACCACATAGAGCCAGGTGCACAAAGTCTGAAGTTTGTTTGCAACAGCTAGAGGTTCCTGCGCATATATTGTCATTCATTCTTCTCCTCCCCCCCTTCTGGAAAATAAATACATAAGTAAATTACTTTTTAAAAAAGAAAAACCGATCTTCAAAGGTATCTACATTAAATTTCTATTTTCTCAGTGTTCTGGTGACCTTAAAGATTTGGAAGAACAATAGATTACCAATGACCTCCCTGTCTCCAAATCTAATGGACAATCCTCAAGACATAGCTTTTTCAGCTTCTTCACAGTATTAGACACAGATGGCTGACTCACCCAGTCCAAGTGCATTATCATGAGTGCATTAGTGAATTTGATCTTACTTAATTATCTATGCTTACATTGTTTACATCTACTTTGAGTAATGTCTAGGACTTGGTGTGGATTTTTCTGTATCATAATTCACTATGCCAGTAATCTAGCCAGGCTGAGGACAGACACCTCTGAAATACAGACCTGAAGCTCTCAGTTCTCCTCAGATTAGTATATGCATCAAGTGGCTTCATAGTTAGGCTTAAATGTGTATATCTATGCTTAGAAGAACAGATGTATATTTCTAAAGTATATTTAACAAATTCAGTAGGACAGAAATCAAAACTCTTGACCTCCCACTCTGAACCTTCTTTGTCTAAGCATTTTTTTTTTACTTCAGCAAGTAGAATAAATCAATCTGATGTCCTCCAATCTTTCTTACTTGCTTGAATGAAAATCCTGAAGTCATAATTATTTCATAGAGTTCTCACCTAATCCCACTCCAAAACCATCAGCCATTTATGTAATGTCTACCTTCAAAACATATGCTGAATAAGTCATCTTTTATAAGTTTATAGATGCTTAGCGAAGGCACCTCCATTCCATCATCCTTGGACTAGTTAGTGCTCTGGTTTCAGTTGGTATCATGGCATTCTTTCCTGCTCCCTCTCCATAGGATGAATGATTCCTAAGTATTTCCATGAAGAGATCATAGGGGTGTGAGTAACAATCTCTGCTTTGTGAATGTTGCTTTTCTTCCATGTTTGCCTGTAGCACTCACATGGCCTTCCTGGTACTGACCATGTGACTTCTGTGCCATGTGACTTCTGTGCCACAGAACTGTCCATGAAATTCACTGTGCATTTTTAAAACTAGCTCATAAAATATTCCTTCCTGGAAATTAGAAGTAGATTAAATAAATTCCTCAGAACAGTAATAGATTAACACAAGATCATAGACACTACTAGATATTCTAATAAAGGATTCATTCTATGCAGTTACAAAAATACATAGTCAAGCAAATTTTGTGCTAACTTCTATGTGCCCCATAGTGGCTTTAATTAACCTGTCTTGTGAGTCACCGAGCCTTTGTGAATTCCACTTATATTGCATTGTGGGAATATGACATTTACTTCTTCACATCATTTTGACTGTTTTCAATTATTGCCATGAAAAAGTATATTGAACAAATGTCACTGCAAAAGAAACCCAGCTTAGGAGTAACCATTCCTCTGAGGGGGTAGTCTGATAATGATTTCTAAAATTTATCCATATAAAGGAAATACCTGGAGTTTCCTAATGTGGCCTTTATCCCAAAAACAGCATCCAAGTCTTGTTAATTGAATGACAGAGGAAAAAAGTGCAAAAACCCAAAGGAAAAACAAACAGGCTGTTCATTTGTAAAACTCCAAGACTTCCTTTTTGTCTTTGAAAATCTCTAAGCTATATAAAGTCCTTTTCATCTATGAAAGTCTAGAGATACAACTCCTTGATTTTGATATTCATAGAATAAAAGACGTCAAGGTTCTACTTGATCTCTCTTAGGCACAATAATATATGTCAGTGACCAGTAAAGTCACCGTGTCAAAGCCATCTGCATAGTCCCAATTCCCTCAGCACTTGGTACAGAGAAGGTTGTACTTTGTTTGAACAGAGCCTGACAAGCTTTCAGTAATCAGGAAAACTTTGCTCTGGTTTATAAACGCTGAGAACAGGAAACATTATGAGTGCTTAATGGAATTCCCCGTGACCTTGCATTAAGATAATAATATCTTCTTATAAGATAAAAAGGAAAAATAAGATAGTGTTTGAAGAGGCAAAATAAGGCCACATACCAAAGCAATGAATAAAGCAAGCTTCAGGTGGAATATAAAGGCTGGAAGACTTGATTATGCCACTCAGCTGCTCTCCTGAGGAAGATAAAAGGAGCAGGGACATGCTCTGTTACTCCTTGCATGTAGAAGTCAGGCTGGGAAACAATATACTGACATCTCTGCCATGCAGATACTCCAACAAACTGGTGTGCTGAATCAACTATTATCATTTTGGATCTTTCTGAGCCTGCTGATTGACAGCTATACAGTTTGTCTTAATGCTCTTCTTTTTGCAAGCCAATTTAAATGTAAAAGAAATAAAATTACATGGAAGAGACTTAGGATCAAAGGCTAAAATGGAAACTGGGTGATGAAAAAAAGAGATAAAATATCAAAAATGCTTCACCAAACATTTCAGTTGAAAATTGCAAGTGTATCCCTCTAACACTATTTAGATGATCAAAGAAACCTAACAACTCTCACATGTTTAGACACTTCACCAGAAACACTGACACTGTTCATGTAATATTAGATGTTTAGCACAGTGTTTTCTTGACAGCTTTCATTAAGGTATTCTTATTTTAGTCTTTCTTAATCTTCACAGCCATTTTCATTGGCCCTGATGTAAATACCTTAGACCAGGTCAACACACGCTGAGAACTGATTCATTAATCAGGGCACTGGCACAATGACTTCATTGCTATTTTATACCCAAATACCCACTTTCCCAAATGCATGCTGTCTTCAGCATCACAATAAAGACAAATATTCTTTGTAGAATGTCAAGTTGTAGACTGCAAGGACTTGTAATATCTTATCCAATAACAATCATGTGCTTTTTTGAAACTGTTAAGGGTTCTGTGATGATGACTCTCTGGTTGTCAATTTGATAAGATTTAGGATCACCATGGTAACAAATCTCTTGGCATGTCTGTTAGGGTCTTTTTCTAGATTAAGATTCACTGAAACTTGGGGGGTGGGAGAGGGAGGGAATTAACATGGGATATTTTTTTAGAATCATGGAGAATGCTAATAAAAATTAAAAGAAACAAAAAAGATTCACTGAAACTGTGAGCAGTGCTATTCCAGAGTAGGATCTTGGACTATATAGAAAGGAGAAAGCTAGCTGGACATTTAGCATTCATCTTTCTCAAGCCCACCCTCCCCCTGAACAACAATGGATAATATGATGCTGGCTCTCTGCTCCTGGCATACTTTTCTGCAATGATAGCTTTCTCCTTAAAATTGTAACCAAAATTAAACTTCTTTTGGCTGTTTCCAGTCAGGTAATTTGTCTCAGTGATGAGAAAGTAACTGATACAAATTCTAAATATTTATGCTTTTAAGGAACACACCAGGTACATTAGCAATAGTAGATTAAAATAACAATAAACTTTCTAAAGATTTTTAACTGTTATTGTAATTTTAAGGATCAATTGTAGTGACACAATAGAGCTTTTAGAGATCTCAGTGAAAGATGAGTTGATGAGTTTGCCTGTTATCCAATTTTCTTTTTATTTTTGTTACTCAATTTTCTACATATGAAAACAGATAAGATTCAATATGAATATATTGCTAATAATTTATAACCTAAAGCTTCAGGAAGTCATGTAAGTGGCAGTTAGTGCAAGAAGCCAATATTTTTAAAACGACAACCAAACAAAACTGAGACATAGGCACTTGACAGTGGCCAAACATTTGGCATGTTTTGACCATGTCTTTATTTTAAATATTATTAAATTTATATTAAAATTAATGGCTGGGTACTTTATGGAAAAAATATGTATTCTACATTTCTTAGCTCTGTATTACTCTTTATCATTTTCCTGAGTCATTTAATTTGGTTTTCAAGTCACAAGATTCCTGTAAAACAAAGTGAAAAACTAACATTTAATTGGATGTCTACATGTTAAGACACTGTAATGTACACCATCTATTACTACTTGAGAACCTTCCCTGTATGTGTATTCATGCATGTGTGTGTGTGTGTGTGTGTGTGTGTGGTGTTTGTGTGTGTGTGTGTGTGTACGTGATATGTACATGTGTATATAGATATACACACACTATGAAAATGCAGTGAGAAGCCAGAGAAGGACACTGGTTGTCTTCCTCTATTTTTTGTTTATTTATTTCCTTGAGACTGAGTCTCTCACTGAACCCAGACCTGCCATTTTCAGTCAGAATGGCTGACCAATAAATCCTAGCAATTCTCCAGCCTCTGCTCCCCATAGGGCTTTGATTACAAGCATGTGTGGCCATCTCCAGCTGTTTATACAGGTGTTGGGGAATCTAACTCAGGTAGGATCAAGCTTTTTCAGGCCTTCATGCTTGGGTGTAAAGTGCTCTTATCAACTGAATCATCTCCACAGCCACATCTTTGGATAATTTTTATCTTGTTTTTTTTTTTTTTTTTCCTGGTTTCAGAGGTTTTGGTTAATGGCCAATGACTCTGTTGTTCATAGGCTATGGTGAGTGGGGTGGTTTGATTCAGAGGTCCTCCATAAACTTGGGTGCTCTGAATGCTAGGTCCCTGATGATGACAATTTTGAATTAAAGCCTCCTAGAGACAGTGTATTGTTGGGACAGGATGGGTATTATAGCCAGCTTCCTCTGCCAGTGTTTAGCACACTCTCCTGTTATTGTTGTTCACCTTATGTTGGCCAGGAGGTGGTGTCCATGTGCCCAGGCCATCGATTTCCCCTACCATCATGGAGCTTTCCCTCGAGTCTGTAAGCCAAAATAAACCTTTTTTTCCCCCAGATGTTCTTGTCCAGATGTTCTCTGCCAGCAATGCGAAGCTGACTGCAACAGTAAAGTTGGTACCAGAGGAGTGGGATTATTGCTGCTACAGAACTGACTCTGTGGCTTTGGCCTTTTAAAACTGTTTTGCAGGAGGAAGAGATACCTTGCAGCACTGTAAGTACATCTTGATGGACTATTTTGGTCAAATATGGACTGTGAGGTTTGTCTTGTGAGGGTGAGAAAATCTTTTTCTAGACTGGCCTAGAAAGAGTTTGTGTGAAAGGGTTGTTGTTATGCCCATGTCATGAGAATCTGTGCAGGGTTGCATTTCATAGAAATGGACTTGTGTGAGCAGAGAGATATGGCACAGACAAAGTAAAACCTTTGGACCCAAACTGCTGCCTATTCAGCTGCAATTGTATGAGAGGTTACAACCATTGAAATTGGGCCAGTTTACCTGCATTGGGACACCAGAAAGAATGCACTCTTTTGAAGGGGTGTCCCATTCTTCTAAATCTTCTTTATTCCCTCCTGGATTAACAAGTGGGTACCCCACCTGGTATTGTGAGTATGAGAAATGTAGGACAGAAAGGGTCACTGAATTTGTAGCAGTCTTGAGTTTTGGACATGGATATGGGCAGTGTGAAGCAGATTAACTGGATGCATGCATGGAGACCTGATAGAGCCATGAGGATGGGTTGCAGTACAGACCCAGTGGAGATACAAGGACCATGATACTGCTGCTGAGGAAAGCTACTGCTCCTAGATGAAGTTTTCCAGGACTGTGAGTAGCCTAGCTTGAGGGTGGAATTGGAACTCCAGAGACGGGTTGCTTGTTAGAATTATCAGACTTGGAGATTTGTCACTTACTAGATTTGTTGGACTTGGAGCTACAGAGTTTGATGTTTTCTCTGGTTGTTTTAAATCTTGTATTGGTTGAATATTTCTTTGTCATGCCCCATGCCATCTTTTTCAGTGTGAGTGTTTATTCTGTGCCATTATGGTTTTTGGGAGATTTTTTTTTTTTGGTATTATGGCTCAGTTAGAACATCTTGTCTATAAGAATATTTGAAAATGATTAGGATTGATAAAAACTATGGGGACATTTAAAAATGTTTTTTATTAGTTTTCTTTTCAGCAAATACAGGCAGTTTGGTAGCATTATTAGGCTCATCCATGACCTACCCCCTCCCCATTGGCCCCACCTTGTTGAGGTATATGGGTCGTGCATTGCGGAGTTAGCCCACAGTTATTGGTATGATGCATTTCTCTGCATATCATGACCCAACATGTGGCTCTGACATTCTTTCCGTCCCCTCTTCCACATAATATCCCTGAGCCATGATGGGTTCATTTTTGGTCTGCTTCAGTGATGAGGTGTTGGGGGTATCTGGGGCTCTGGCTCTCTGGTTTGGTAGGAGTTGATTTTTCTCTGTGTTGGTCTCCTTCCCCCTTGTGCTGGTATGTGGTTCATCAGGAAAACAGCAACCTTGCTTGTTTCACCAGTTTTCCTTAGTTTCAGAAAGGGCCCTTTTGAAGTATGATGGGATGGCTCTCTCCTTAGGATCTACATCTATCTGAAAGGGAGAAGCAAATTCTCCAATGGAGAGTAAGTTAGCAGCAGGACAAAAACCCTTACTTTTTTTTTTTTTTAAGATAGATTAATAGCTGTAGGCTCTCTTGTAGACCATGATTGATGATAGCTAGATATTGATAGTAGGGTTATATTTGGATATGGTTCTAAATTGTTTCCCAGCTCTCGCTATGGGTCCCGTACCACTGAGGGGATCAGATAGCTAAATCAAGGCCAGCTGGTTCCCCACCATGGCTGTGTGCCACTATTGCACTTGTGTGGGCATCACAACAGGTTATGTGCTGCTAAGTAGGTTGGATCATGAGTTTCTTGGACAGATACTGATCGTTTCCCACAGTTACCCATGTAGCACCTTCTGGCACTAGACACGCTGACTGTCTGGGGACTGACTCCTGGCTTCCAGCCATGCCATTCCATTTTACATGTCAGCTGCTTATGGTGTCTTCAGCAATAGGTTCTTACCACTAACCTTTGGTTGGTCATCAAATACTCTGACAGAAATCTGTCATTCTTTTAGGAAACCTTGTAGGTTTCTCTGATCAAAAACTCATTGTGGGTGATAGCCCCATGCTGGTACTGGGAGTTACAGTTCAGTGCCAACTAAGAAAATGAGGAAAAAGATAACTAATATATAAGAGTTAGAGAAAAGAGAGAGAGAGGCAGGGAGAGGTAGGGAGGGAATATATAGAAGATTTAAGTTACACTTGATCCTACCCTCTCCATTGTCTTGTGGTTCAGGTGTTTCCTGTAAGGGCCTGGTGAAGGTTCAGCCATTTGGTCTGGCTTTTAGGAAATAGAATTTTATGGTACCCTAGCCATTTGGATCTAGATTAGTGTTTCCCACCCCTTCGATGCCCTCCCCTCCTTCCCCATCCATCCTAGTGTCTAGTCAATGAGATGCTTGCTGGGTATGTAGGTATCTTGGGTAGATTCAGGTTAGGTATTGTAGATGAGTGAGACTATGTGGTGATTTTTTTCTGTGATTGGGTAAGTTCACTGAGAATGATCTTTTCCAGGCTCAACCATTTTCCCTCAAACTTCTGTGTCATTTTTTCTTACTGCTGTATAGAATTCCATTGTGTAGATATACCACATCTTAGTTATCCATTCTTCTAGTGATGGACATCTGGGTTGATTCCAGCTCTTAGCTATTACGAATTGAGCTGCTACAAACAAGGTTGAGCAAATCTCTCTGGCCTGTGGCTTGAAGGTTTTAGGGTAGATGCCCAGTAAGTGAATAACTGGGTCTGTTGGTATCTCTGTACTCAGTTATTTCAGGAGTCTCCATATTGCTTTGCAAAGTGGTTGTACCATCCTACATTCCCACCAACAGTGCATGAGTGTTCTTACTTCTCCACATCCTCGCCAGCAATTATTTTCATTTGATTTTTTGATGTTTGCTATCCTTATTGAGGTAAGGTGGAATCTCATAGTTGTTTTAATTTGCATTTCTCTTATGATTAGGGATGATGAACATTTTCTTAAGTGTGTGTTTGCCAGTTATATTTCTTCCTTTGTGAACTGCCTGTTCAGCTATTTCCCCATTTTGTGAGTGGGGTGTTTGAATTCTTACTGTTTAGATTTTTGAGTTCTGTGTAGATTCTAGAGATTAGTCCTCTGTCAGTTGGATAACCTGCAAATATTTTCTCCCATTCTGTGGGTAATCTATTGGCTTTGCTTATTGTATGCTTGTCTGTAAAGAAACTCTTCAGCTTCATGTGATCCCATTGGTTGAGTGACTGTTTAAGATCGTGAGCTAGTGAGGTTTTGTTCAGGAAGTCTTTTTCCATTCCTATATCATGGAAAGTACTTCCTAAATTTTCTTCCAGTAGGACATGAGTTATTGGTCTTATATCCATTATGATTTGAGTGTAGTGCATGGTGAAATGTGTGGATAAAGTTTCAGTTTCCTGTATGTGGTTATCCAGTTTGTCCAGCACCATTTGTTGAAGATGCTGCCTTTTTTTCAGCCTTTATTTGTCGGGCCTTTGTTGAATATCAAGTAGCTGTAGTTGCTTGACCCAAAGTCTATTCCATTGGTGTATACTCCTGTTTTTATGCCAGTACCATGCTGTTTTTATTACTATGGCTTTGTAATATAGCTTTAGATCTGGTATGGTGATGCCACCAGAGGTATTTCTTTTGCTGAGGATATATTTGGATATGCGAGGCCTTCTGCCTTTCCATATGAAATTTGAGATCATTTTTTCTATCTCTGGAGAACACTGTAGGGATTTTAATTGGAATTGTATGAAATCTATATATTGCCTTTGGTATGATTGTCATCTTCACAATGTTAATTCTGCCTATCCAGGAGCATTGGAGGTCTTTCCATTTTCTCAAGTCCTCCTCAATTTCCATTTTGAGTGTTGTTATGTTTTCATTGTATAGATCTCCCACTTCCTTGGTTAATGTTATCCCAAGGTTTTTGTTTGTTTGTTTGTTTGTTTGTTTGTTTTTTTTGCTATTGAAAATGGGACTATGTCCCTTATTTCTTTCTGTGTATCTTTGTCATTTGCCTATAGAAATGCTACTGATTCTTGTGCATTGATTTTGTATCCTGCAACATTGCTATAGGAGTTAATCACCTTCAGGAGTTTTGGGATGGAGTCTCTTACATATACAATCACGTCATCAGCGAATAGAGCTAACGTAACTTCTTACTTTCCAAATTGTATCCCTTTTATTTCCTTCTCCTGTCTTATTGCTTGAGCTAGGACTTCCAGTACTATATTGAAAAGCAGAGGTGAAAGAGGACAACCCTGTCTTGTTCCTGATCTTAATGGGAATTCCTCCAGTCTCTCTCCATTAAGTATTTTTTTGGGCCTTCGGAGCTTTGTATATTGCCTTTATTATGTTGAGATATGTACCAACCATGCCAATTCTCCCCAATGTTTTGATCATGAACTGATGTTGTATCTTGTCAAAGGCCTTTTCTGCATCTATCAAAATGATCATATGATTTTTATGTTTAATCTTGTTTATGTGGTGTATAAACTCTCTTTGAACTCCTTCCAATCTCTTATTAATTCATTCTAGCTTAGTGATGGTAGCATCCACATTATTGTCAGTCCTTTGTTGCTTTCCTACTAGTTCTACCTGAAGGTTGGTCAGGGTTGCATTGCTCATAGCTTCAATTTGATGTTCTGATCCTAATGACTCTTCTATGTTTTGGTTAGATGTATTATTCATTGTAGGACTGGGTGATCTAACTGGATTTTCTTGCATTTGATTTTTCATGTTATTTCCTTTGCTCTGTGGTCTGCCCATGACAGTGTATTGGCACGTAGGTGGGTGGATCAGCCTGGGCTCTAGCGCAATGGGAATCTGAAGCAGCCTAGGGCAGTTGCCAAGCAGCCTGGGCTTTTGCTCCCACTTGCCAAAGCCGCATATCTACTGCCTGACAGGGGCACCAAAGTTGCCTGAATTCTCAAATTGTTATGCGCCAAAAGTGCCTGAATTTGAGCTTGGAGGGGGCCTGAGTTACCAAGCCCTGAAGCAGCCCAAACTGTGGCTGGGAACACTGGGACCCAGAAACAGTTTGCCCTCTCCTGCCACAGGAGAATGGGGGATGGCCCATAATGGCACGTGAGCTGGCGCAAGCGAGAGACACAGTCTGTGCTTGTGTGGCAGTTGCTGTGGAACTGGGCTTGCTGAATGTGCAGTGGCAGGAGCAGTAATGTAGGCAAATGTGCAAAGCAGTTTAAGCTTCCGCACGTGTGATCAGAGCACAGCAGCAGCGCTGGCAGGGCCGGTGGCCTCTGTGGCGGGGTGCGGCAGAGGGGCACAGAGGCAATTTGGTGGGAGAAATGGTCCACCCACCTGCAAGGGGATTGGCAATTCCCTGTTCCCCCTCTCCCACCCACCAGTACTCCCACTGACAAGAAGACCCAGAAAACCCTTAATGTCTTACCTTTCTTTCACCAGGATTTGCAGCGCAGCTAGGTGGTCGCCATATTGGCCGGAAGTTCACTATGGGGACTTTTCAAGTTGAACTAAATGCATTGTATTTCACGTCATGTATGGACAACAGTTTATGGGGGCAGGGGTAGGGTGGAATATAGTGGTTTGATTCAGGTGTTCCCATGAACTTAGGTGTTCTGAATGTTAGGTCCCCAGCTGATGGAAATTTGAAATTAAAGCCTCCTGGAGACAGTGTGTTGTTGGGAGAAGGTTTACGGGTATTATAGCCACCTTCCTCTTGTCAGTGTTTGGCACACTGTCCTGCAGTTGTTGTCCACCTGATGGTGTTCAGGAGGTGATGTTCAACTTCTGCTTATGCCATCAATTTCCCCTGCCATCATAGAGCTTACCCACAAGTCTATAAGCCAAAATAAACCTTTTTCTCCTCACAAGCTGCTATTTAGTTATTTATTTTTTTGTTCTGTTTTGATTTTCAAGGTAAGGTCTCACTCTAGCTCAGGCTGACCTGGAATTTACTATGTAGTCTCAGGGTAGTCTTGAACTCATGGCGATCCTCCAACCTCTGCTTCCCGAGTGCTGTGATTAAAGGTGTGTGCCACCATGCCCAGCTTACAAACTGCTTTTTTGTTTGCATGTTTTTTGCCAGAAATGTGAAGATGACTGCAACAGTGAAACAGAATATTATGTTAGGGACCATGTGGTAGGGCGAAACTGCTCTCTTCATTTTGGACATGAAGGGAAGAGACAGAGAGAGAATTCAAGAGGGGCTGAAGCCAAGATACAGGTTCTAAGGGCATACCTTGGAAGACTGTAAACTAGATCCAAAACTACTAAATTTCAGTTGATGACATCAGAGCCTTTGTTAATCTGTCTCCACAAATATATATGCCTTATTAGGTACCAGGCCTTCAACAAATTGGCTTATAGGAATCTTTTCATATCTTAACTATAACAGTATCACAGTGGGATCTCTGTAACTTTTGTACTTGCTAACTGTATTTCTATCATTCTGTTCACACACCCATTTCCAGACTCTGGTAATCACTATTCTATTCTCTAATTTGTGGTCAACTTATATGGTTCCATGTGTAATTTAGAATGTATGGGGTTGGAGAGATGGCTTACTGGTTAAGCACTTGCCTATGAAGCCTAAGGACTCTGGTTCGAAGCTTGATTCCCCATGACCCATGTTAGGCAGATGCACAAGGGGCCACATGCGTCTGGAGTTCTTTTGCAGTGGCTAGAGGCCCTGGCACGCCCATTCTCTCTATCTGCCTCTCTTTCTCACTCTCTCTCTCTGTCACTTTAAAATAAATAAATAAAAATGAACAAAATTTTTAGAATATATGGAGCTAGACATGGTGCCACGTGCCTTTAATCCCAACACTTGGAAGGCAGAGGTAGGAGTATTGCTGTGAATTCAAGACCATCCTGAGACTATGTAGTGAATTCTAACTCAGGCTGGGCTAGAGTGAGATCATACCTAGAAACCACACGCTCCCCCACCTCACTAAAAGAAGAATATATGATAATTGTCTTAATGTTCTTCACCTATTTCACTTGCCTAATGTCCTATAGTTAATCCATGTTGGTACAAGTGACAGAATTTCATTTTTTTAATTAATTTATTAATTTACCAGAGAGAGAGAGAGAGGCAAATAATAGGTGGACCATGGCATGTAGCCACTGCAAATGAACTCTAGACACATGCATCTGGCTTATACAGGTATGGAGGAATTGAACCTGAGTCTTTGGGTTTCACAGGCAAGTGTCTTAACTACTTAGCCATCTCTCCAGTTCCAGAATTTCATTCTTTAAATGGCTGAATAATAGTCCATTATGTATATAACCACATATTCCTTATCCACTCATCTTCTGATGGAAACCTAAGTTGATTTTCTACCTATGCCATGCTAACCAGTGCTATGCTTCCATAAGACTACTCAGGTCTCCTTGACAAACTGACATTAGTTCACTTTGATATATGTGCAATAGAGGGGTAGCTACATAGACGATATTGCTAGGATTTTTGAGGACCCTCCATGCTGTTATTCGTAATAGTTGCACCACTCTTACATTTCCATCCACAGTATGAGAATGCTTTCCTTGCATTCATTCCAATATTTAAAACGTGTTTTTCTAAAATAGGATTTTAATTAAAGTTAGTTATCTCATTAGTTTGATTAGTATTTTCTCTAAAATGTGATACTGAGCATTTTTCCATAATGTGATGGACATTTTTATATTTTGCTTAAGAAATGTCTATTTAGGTCATTTGCCCATTTTTAAATCAGAGTATTTATGATTTTTATTTTTGATTTGTGTTCCTTACATGTTCTAGAAATGACTAGCATGTTCAATGTATAGTCTGCAGATATTTTCTTCCAGAGGCTCTCTGTTTGCTCTATTGTTTGTTTCCTTTGCTACACAGACTTTTATAGTTTAAAGCAATCTTATTTATTATTTTTTGTTGTTGTTGAGTGAACTTTCATAATAGTGCCTTAAAGAACACTTGCTCAGGTCTATCTGGAAGCATTTCCTCTAGGTATTTTTCTAGCTGTTTCATATTGTGAGATTTATCACTTGTTTGATTGAGACAATTTTTTTTTTGGTTTTTCGAGGTAGGGTCTCCCTCTGGTCCAAGCTGACCTGGAATTAACTCTGTCATCTCAAGGTGGCCTTGAACTCATGGAAATCCTCCTACCTCTGCCTCCCGAGTGCTGGGATTAAAGGCATGCACCACCACGCCCGGCTCAAGACAATTTTTTTAGTATGGTCAGAGATAGGAGTCTAGCTTTCTTTCCTTTTTTTATATATATGGCTACTCTTTTTTTCCCACAACCATTTATGAAAGTAGATTTTTCTTTTTCCAATGGTCTTTTTTGTTGCCTTTATCAAAATTCAGTTGGCTATAAATATTATGAATTTATTTCTGGATTCTTTCTGTTAATTCAGTGGTCATTGAGTGTTTGTAAGCAAATGAATCAAATGCTGTGATTTGAATCAGAAACTAAAAGACTGATGAGCCATTCCTGGTAGGATATGCTATAACAATAAGACACAGAAAACACACTTTTCGTTTGTAAATGTCATTAATATTCATTGAAATGAAAATATATGCCTCTATCAGAAAATATGACACATGGTGCATCATTCCTAACAGTGAAGAAAAAGACATCTTCAAAAGATAAGAGACAAGAAACTTTTCAATACCAGTTTCATCTTTACAACTGGTTAAAGAAAAGGCATGTAGTGAATATAGCCACTAAGTACATGGATGTATATAAAAATTAATTGGGAGCTTAACTTCAGTTCCTGGAGAATCAGAAGTCTTCAGATGCTAAAATAAATGCCTATTCTAGGAAAATTCATGGCAGAGCCCACCATGAGGAAATCCCCCCACGGCAGAACAGTTGCACAAGATGTTCTGAGTCCGCATGGCGTGGGGGAGGAAGACTCACAGCCCCAGCACTGCATCTGCTCCAGCCTAAAAACAGAGCCACACCTACCAGTTTTGTCCATCTGGCACTCTCAATAAGACTTAATTCATCTCAAAATTAAACATCCAAACACATATTACTGAAATAATTTTGATGAAAAATGGATTTCTTTAATATAGCTTCATTTTTCTGAGAGATAGTCAAATATATAAAAATATATCTAATATATATATATATATATATATATATATATATATATTCAAACAAAAAGATTAATGTGGTCAGTGAAATGATTGCTAAGGATAATCATATGTTCAAAATAGGATACTTGATTTTTTAATGAAAAATATTCACTATATTTCATGACAATAAGTTTTCTACTGATTTTAGGCTTAGTAACTTTTACATGTTAGAAATAATTTAAGCAAAGTTATTAGTTTTATTTTATATATTTTCTTCTTCATTAAAGAAGGTGAAAGAAGGAAATAATAAGAGAAAAGGAGGGAGGGGGAAGAGAAAGAGAGAGAAAGATCAAGAAAGAAAGAAGGAAAAGGAAGGAAGTGAAAAGGAAAGAGAAAGAGGAAAGGAAAATTCCTTTGTTTGGATGTTCCCAGCTTAAAGCTATCATTGTCATGCTAAAACCAGCAGATAAATTCTCCTGGTAAAAGTCACTGGGTGTCCAGTTATTTCATGTATTTTTTTACATGTAATAAGTTATCAAATAATGAATTAATTGGATTAAAACAGCAATAAATAGTTATTACTTTTGGCTTTTTGCTTCTGGTAAGATGTTGGGGAAAACATTAAATTTTCCCCATTGTCTAAAGTCTCTTTACTGAATTCATAAAAAGGTTTCCACTTGCTTGCTTGCCAGATGGTCTTGGCTGTGTGTGCAAGGCCTACCTGGTGATAGTACCAAGAACTGCAACATGTGGAACTAAGATGTCATGTGCTAAAAAGAGAGGAAGAGAGACAGAGTATGAGACCTGAACTGTTTAAAATCTGACCCTGGAAGTCATACAGCATACGGAGCTAGGTGAACAGTGCTGCAGAGATTTATATCTCAGGACAGTGGCACCTAGGTAATGATGAAGGAAGAAGCTCATTTATAAATATGCACACAATCTTGGAAAATGTAATTTGCCTCCCCATAGCACATGATTCACTGACCCTACATCACAAGGTTCTTTTTCTCATACCAGATGGTGTCTAGCAGTTACATTTTTTCAAGATTGTCTATTGTTTTGAATAAGTTGGAAAGTATTTGAAATGCTTTCATTAGAATGTATTTCTTCCAAATATTTGAAAGTACAAGGGAACAAGAAATTAAGGAAGATGAAGGTAGAATTTTAATTTACTCTTGCATTTACCATTTCTCTCAAGACTGCAATGTCATTCCTAGCAACAGATCATTAACCCATAGAAACTATTTTATAGCCCAACTCTCTGAGAATTACCATATTTCACATATGATTTAAAGTAAGAAGAAAACACACTACCAATCACAGCAGAAATAATATTAAGAAATAAGATTTCATATGTGAATCACCAATAATGAAAAAAATCCTTCTTCTAATAGATGTTCAACCTACCCATTCTTTTCCATTTTATGACATGTCTGTAATTGTCTCTTCTATATGTGTTTCTGCTATATAAACCAAATGTCAAGAAATTCAGGCTTAGATATTTACCACATTTCTTAAAATATTTTATTTTTATTTATTTATTTGACAGAGAAAAAGAGAGACAGACAGATAGACAGAATGGGCCTGCCAGGACTTCCAGCCACTGCAAACAAACTCCAGACACGTGTGCCCCCTTGTGCATCTGGCTAACGTGGGTTCTAGGTCCTTTGGCTTTGCAGGCAAACAACTTAACTGCTAAGACAGCCCTCCAGCCCTATTTATCACATTTTTTATTCTTGAGGATTTTATTTTGTTTTATTGATTCCATCATAGATGTAAATGATAAAGCAAATAGGATTCATGTCATGTCATTATTATTTGCAGTTGATATTAAATATAGCTCATATTTATTACTTTTTCTACTTAAAATTTCAAAATAATAGTAAATTTTCCCAAAGTGTAATAATTTTAAGACAACAAATTAATGTATACTGAAGATTGAGTTTCTTAAAAAAAAAACACTAAGTGTTAGTATTAAAAATAATATACTGTTCATATTTTTGCAAAAAGGAAATTGTTAACCAAATTATTATTAAGTAAGAAAATTGGGGACAATTAGCACAATTATGAAAAAATCTATTAGATTCATATTGCATATAAATAAACTACATTTATGAGAAATCAAGAAACAATGTAATGCCTCTAAAACTCTAATGCTGTATAGAAAATATTTGGCATTTTCACCTCTAATCCTACTCATGCATTCTACTTCAAGCTGCTTCCTTTTTTGCTAGGTGGATTGTCTCCAGCCTCTCCACACTCTACATTGAATGAAAGATTTTCTGGACACTTTGTATTGCTTCTTACATCCTCCCTTCCTTCTTCAGAGTGAACCTACCATATTCATCTCAACAGACCAGTATTGTTAGTCACCACAAATGCTCTCCAGTATGGTCTCATTTGCTTTCTTCCTTCTTTCTCATCACCTGAAATTACCAAAAGA